>NC_141161.1:71087921-71257088 GCF_053477565.2 Lygodium microphyllum
AAATGGAACCACATTGAACTTCCCCTTTTTTTGGGGGGTAAGAATGTAAATGGTTTGCAACCTTTCAAGTAAATGTGCCCTATGGGAAAAATGAAAAGGGATGGTTAGATCCAACACATCACAAAACAAACAAGCTAACCCAACCACTCAAGGGTGTCAATGTCGAGGGAAAGGGTTAAAGAAGTATAGTGATTTGGTGGTAAGGTGGTGAAGAACTACCAGTGGAGAGCTCACGATCCACTCAGGTGTGCTCTGCACAATGAGATGCATAGTAGTGGGCTAATGATGAGAATATGCATGTAGAGGTGCTATTTGGATAGTGTCCCATGTGGAGAAATTGTTCATTTGTACAAGCACCCTTGTACAAAGATGATCATGATTATGCAATGCAAAGGGAAGGTACAACCGGCAAGGGAGGCCCACAAGTGCCAAATCCTGTAGAATATTAAGAAAATGTAGAAACCCCCTCTCAACCCTAGATGTCAAGGCCGAAGGAGGAAGAGAAGCTTGATGACGGTCTTCCTATAGTATCAAGAACCATGATGATATGTGAAGATGAGAATGAAACATCCCAACTGAAAGAGCAAGGTAGAAGTCACCACCATGATAACATCAAGAGAGATGTTGTAGGATCTGCCTTGGGAGGGGAAGCCTCCATGCTAGTAAAAGAGCAAATCTCCTAGGAAGATGAAACTACAAAAAGAACTAGCATGTTCATTGTTAGCCCTATAGTAAAAATATAAAACTCTCAAGAGAGATTAGAATCTACAAAACAAAGGTCAGTAGTGAGATGCTTTAAAGCAAAATTTTAAAAATTTTGAGAGTTAAATGAAAAAACAATGCAATGAGTGTGTATATATGAGTGAAGGCAGCGGAAGACTGAAGAAGGAAAGACTAAGGATGTGGCCACCAACACATACGTCCATCACCAGGTCACTGCCAATGAAATGCTAACAAGGTAAAAAACTGGTCTGAGATGTAGATGCAAAGGATGACCTAGGAATAGATGCAAAGAGTACAATGGGGAGAAGCTAACAGACAAATTAACTAATTCTTCAAGAGTATTGAAAGATATAAATTGTTGAGGCTCTCTACATGCCACATGTGCAGTAGTAACTATGTCAAAAGGAGCAGAAAGGGCAGCAATGGGAGGCATAGCTCTACTAGATTGTCCAACAGAAGGGGAGGTAATCGCAGCAGTCTGTTGTGGTTTCATAGGAGGAAGACCCTAGGCCTTGGTACGACACTCCATGTCCACATGGCTTGATCTCTGACAGTGTGTGTAAAATCTATTTTTCATAGGGAGTTGTTGCCAGATGGATTTTGTTTCTTTGCTTCCATTAGAGAAAGGGGTGTCACCTTTTTTTGGCTTGCCTTCGAATCTTGTGAGTTCTTGCTACTGCCAATTTTCCCTTGGGAAGAAAAGGCAACCACACTCCTCTTTGAATAAGAATTTGTGGAGGACTTTATGTGGACTTAATTGTGTAGCCTTTCATAATGCAACTAAGACTCAAACTCATAGAAGGTCAGCAATCGGGACAACAAGATGATGTGTTGGATGAATTGAAAGTATTTTTCAAGCAACTTATTCAAAAAGAATGTAATCTAATTGTCATTTGACTCTGGAGAGCAAGTAGTGGCGAACTCAACGAGTAACCACCTATATTCAGCCAACTTGACTTTCAGATCATCCCCTTGCTTAATGGAAAACTCCTTAAGCTCAAACGCGAGATTTATACACCAAGTGCATCCAAATTGAAGCCTTGCCCATCGCGTCCCCTGCTACCTCACCTCCCAATTGTTCCCTCATGCCCGCCCCTGCCCATCGGCATCGCTTGTGGCCCCTTCCGCCTGTGGCCTTGCTTGGGCCCCCGCCCCCCTTGCCCATCGCCCCCCCCCCCCCCCCCCCGGGCCCACACCCCCCCCGTGCTGCCCCCGCCTCCTCCGCCTTGAGGCCCGCCGGCTAGGCAGACACACCACTTGATTGGAAAACAGCAACTCCCCCCCCTCCAGTTGCTCCCCCCTCCCCCTGCAACAACTCCCCCCCTCTGGTAGCACAGCAACGTGATAGGTAGGTTCTCAGCAGGGACGCGCAATGGAAACCTCTGGTCTCTGCGAGTGCCCCCAGTCAAACACCTTGCGCCATCATCCTCTCTGAGGAATAGCTCTTAGCCGTCCGAGCCACAGAGCTCAAGTTTAAAGAAACGACGTCTTTGGTCAGGTCGTTGGACACTCCCCATCGAGGGCCCAGCTGCGGGATTGGCTCCACTCCACGTTGCGCATTGGCACAGCGCAAATCGCGGAGGCAGTCCTCATGGACCAAGGGATCTTCATGGTTCGACTCACCTCTGTGGATGCAGCTAGTGAGCTAGTGGAGAGCACACTCTATGCCTCCACAAAGGGGGTCATTTACATGGTTCCCCGGTATAGCGGCTTCACAGTGGAGACATTTGTGCTCCATAACAGATTTCTCAGACATCCAGTCACCTTACTTTTCCTCGGACTGGCGATAGAGTACCGCCAGTTAGCGGAGGACTTTGGACGGCTCTTTAGCACAGTTCTTCCTACCTCCTTCACAGATGCAGTGACAACTGCAAGAGTCCCAAAGGTACGAGTAGCCGTGAAAGACATAGAGTATACCAAAGTTCTTGGAGATTGAGGCAGGAGGTCGCTCCTTTAGGCAGCAGGTCATTGTAACTAGGCAACCAAGGCAGTGCCTGCGCTGCCACGACTTTGGGCATCACGTAGTAGATTGTACGTGTTTCGGAGCCAAGGCGGCTCTGCCGAAAGGCCCCCAGGTGGACGCTGACGGCTTCATACAGGTCCAGAGACGATAGAGAGGAAGACCGCAAGGGGGGCCACAACTAACTCCTCATATGCAGCCTCGACAACAGGGAGCAGGAGGGCGAGCGACGCCCCCTAGGTAGAGCACTCCGCAACCCGCCCCACCCGGCAGGACCGTAGTCCCCCACATCCACCACCCACGCCACAGACTACCTCACCTGAGATCCCACAGCCCCCACACCCCCCCCCCACTAACCCTAGCCCACAACCTCCCCCTTCCAAGGCCACCAGCCCCCCCCCCCCCCAACACCCGCCACGTACCTTCAACCATCCCACTACCATCCCTCGATCCCCTTCCCCCCCACCACCTTCCCTGCCGAGCACCCCCCCCCCCCCCCCCGATCCGCACCCGGTTCAGGTGATCCCCCCTAGACCCACTCCCCCTTCTCCCACAGGAGGTGATGAGCCACACACGCCTACATCCTCCTCGCACCAGCAGTTTTTCCCCTCCCACACAGCCACCAGCTTATCTATCCTTGCCGCCTGTAACACTTTCCTGAGACAGGTACAGCTGTTGCAACATGAGTTCTTCCGTAGTGGCCCATGGTCCTACCTAAGAGTTGAGGAGCGCAGAGAGTTCCCACGAGGTGGGGATCTTCGTGGTTCGTAAGTCAAGGAGGGGCAAGGTCCATCTATTAGCACCACCAGATGGACCAAACTACACTTTTTTCCTTCAGTCCTCTCACTCAAGAGATTGAACGACGACACAGATAGAGGAGTTGAAGAGTCAGGTGACGGACCACATCTCCCAGTGGATGGGAGAAGGACTAGCATTGTTTGCACAGCAATGGCCTGGTTGCATGATGAACATTACTCACTCCCACCGAAGCCCAGCAGGTAGGGAAGGTACTCCCGAGCAGCTCGCACACTACCTGGGAGCACACCATAGGTGCCACGACAAGAGTGGAGGTGTATGCACCTCTATTGGCCCGAGCCTCACTGCCTGTGTACAAGACCACGGGACGATAGTGGCAGGGAGGGTTCTATGGATTAGATTGGATATTGGGAACTCGTGCCTTGGAGTCCTCAATGTCTATGCCCCTACAGAGGTTAGGGCACGCAGCAAATTCTGCGTGGAGATCGCAGATGGACTCCCAGAGGTGGACTCTTGGTTCGTTGGAGGAGACTTCAACAACCTAGAGACTTTGGAGGACCAGCAGGGCAGAGGCAAAAACTACCAGGGTATGGTTGGGGAGGAGCACTAGGCATGGGAGGTCTTTCTACTGGCAGTAGGAGCACGCGATGCCTGGAGAGACCCTGCCTTCCACAAGAGGGAGAGGTCGCTGGATTTCTCGAGGATACAGGCAGCTAGGTGGAGTCCTACTAGAGCGGTTGGATAGGTTTTATGTGGGAGAGTGGGGAGGCTCTCGTGGAGGCCAGATTGGGCAGTTGGCGAGCACCACGTTGCCCAGTTCTCCTAACACTTGATCCCCCAACATCTGCCCTACACAAACGATCTTGTTGGATCCCTGACTTGATCTATAGGAGGGAGGAGGTGACGAGACACAAAGAGCAGATTTGGACCAGGGAGGGGGGCAAAGGGGCTGGATCACAAAGGAGGTTGCAGAGGTCCTAACCGAGTCGAGTGGTATCTGCCAAGAGGCAGCCATACAGGTCAGGTAGCAAAGCTGGGAGGAGGAGAGAGCACTCCGGCGGGACCTTGCAGCCACGCAGAGATTATTACAGGAGGCACCAAGGGATCCCACCCTCCACGCACAAGAGATGCGCACGCAAGCAACCATTGCTGGCCTAGAGGACAAACGCTCAGAGTTCTCTTTCTGCACCTCAGCAGCCTTCTAGGCGCGGAAGGGGGACACGATATGCAGGGAGTTTTTCCAGGTGCACCAACCTCGCACCTTAGGAGAGCAGATATGCAACCTTCGAGATCAATATGGAAGGACTCGTTCTAGCCCAGACGAGGTGATGAAGATTGCCACCCACTACTACAATCATCTTTTTCAATAGGAGACAGCCTCAGCTAGAGGACAGCGATGTAGACAGCAGGTCTGGGATCACATCCCGTCCCTAGGAGTTGGCTCCATGCTGATCAAGTGACCAAGGTAAGAAGAAGAGGAGGAAGAAGATGTAGAGGATCCCTAAGATCCAAGATTTCCACCTGAAAGGGAGCCTGCAGTAAAGAATAGTAGACAGATTGAACTAAAGAACCTGAAACTCAACCTCGGGAGAGAAGCCACTAGCTCCGTGTATCCATGCAAGAAGGAATCCAAAGGCCTCATCACCAAGTTGTGGCTGAATCTCCAAGGCCCTGATCTAGGTAGATCCCAAGATCCTAGGAATCAATAGGTGAGATGACCGCTGGAAGGAAGCCATCCCATCCAAGGGTAAAAGAAGAAGGTAAAAGGCCTCCGCCAGGGTGTGAGAAGGATTGAGCGGTGGGTGGGGATCCCCTTTGAAACTGGAGGAATAGGGCCCCCTCTGAAGTCACAGTAGATGTAGATGCCCCCTCCGAGAGCAAAGAAAGATCATCCCCCTCTGAATCCCCCTTTGAGGTAGATAGGAAATCCAAAAACTCAACGATCACGGACTTTGAAATGTTTGAGGATGAAGGAAGTGCCACCGGTCGTGCTAAACAAGTATATGGGATAGTGAAAAACTCCCAGAGATGGCCTCTCAAACTTGAGTAGGCGAGGGTGAAGAGTGGGGCTCAAACTGAGCAATGAGTGGGCAACAGTCGTTGCTTCTCAATGGAGTGGACTGGGAAGCCAAAGAAGAGGAAAATGTCGAGCAGCCACTGTCTCTCGAAGGAGCGGATTGACGAGGAGATGGTATCAAACAATCCTTGTCTCTCGATGGAGTAGGACTGCAGAACCACGGGTTGTGGTAGCCATTGTACCCAAAAATAGGTAGGAGAAGACTGTCGTTGGCATTTTGCGACGATCTCCAAGAGGTCATAGCGCCAATCGATCCTCCATGTGCTCGAAAAGACTTAGTGCGCATCGAATGCGTCTTATTACCTTGAGCATAGTACTCTGATAGCCACTGCAGAACGATCTTTGTGGCCCAGAAAGGAGAGATGGCACAAGGAGTGCTTGGTGGAAGACGCATATACTCTGAGGGGGTACGGAGCAAAGGTCGAAGTCGGCCATCTTTGGTGGGATGACCGTTCGTGCCGCAGTAGGAGCACCCAGTAGTTTGGTCATCTGTTGGTAAAGAAGCCATGGATTGCCAGAGTGCCTTGCTGAAGAAGGAAGAGGTGGAAGAGGTCAACCACGAACCACGAACCGCAATGTCCACCTCAAGGGGTATGAGGGCAGTGTGAAGCACGAACCGCAATGTCTGCCACAAGGGGAGGGAGGAGAGTGGAAGGGCTAGAAGTGAGCTGCCAGCGGGAGGAGGATGCTACCAGCAGTAAGAGGTTGCAACCAATAGAAAAACGCAAGTGAGAGAGAGAAAGACTAAAAACGCAAGAAAAACCAACAGCAGCAATCAATATACTGAAATCAACTCCGAACAATGTGTGGTGTGTGGTGGGCTAGAAACAGGTGCCAAACTGTTGTAGACAATAAAGGCCAGCTTCGACCGCAATGTCATCCATGTCCGAGGTGTGGGCAACAAGCTGAGATACCTAAAAACTGCAAAAACGAGATTGTTTTCTGAATGGAGAGTGATCAATAACAATCTCTCTGTAGTTGCAAACTGTGAGTGGAAGGCTAGAAACAGGTGCTAGACTATAGATAACAGCAAGGGACAGCTAAGACTGTAATGTCCTCCACGAAAGGGGTGTAGACAACAAGCTGAAAACACCTAAAACCTGCAAAAATGAGAATTTGGTGCAGCGAAAGAAGAGAAGTAGATGCCGAACCCGCCACTAGTCTTTGCGTCACTGGACTGGAGGATCTTTGCTGCTGTTTGAGCAGATCCAACTCTGATACCATGTCAAAAGATAATGTACCAACGAGACAGTAGGGTTTGCGAGGAGGAACACGAAGTGAACTCGGCAAATATGAAGAAGAGAAGATAAGAGAGAAGAAACTCTTATGAATGAAATGATGAAGTTCTGAATCATGAAGTGAATGTGATACAAGGGAACAAGGGTGCCGTAGCACAAGGAAGATGAAGAAGACAGCCACGAACCAAAAGCCGCAATGTCCTCCTGAAGGGGTGTGAGGGTAGTGGAGAGGCTGGAGAGGAGGTGACGGACTGAATGAATCAGCCGTGAGGAATGAATGAGAGAGTGGCCTATAAATAGGCGCAGTCAACCTAGGATGGTGCCCCTTTTTGGGGCTGTAAACCCTAAATGCAAATCCTAAACGCAAAAAGTAGAAATGAAAAAACGCAAACTGCAGGTGAAGGGTGAAGTGTTTCTCAACAGAAGGTGCGTGACATCCCGTAGATACCACACGAGCGGAATATCTACTCCATGCTCTATGAGGAGCTATTAGCAACGGTGTATGAGACTCGTGCATGAAGGAGGGTTAGAGTGAGAGCCACACGTGGTTGTACATCACAGGCAGAGTCAAAGCCAGAGTCTGAGGCTAAGGCTGCTTCATCAACTTCTCGATCAGGATCCTCAAAGTCGAACGAGGAGATGGTACACAGATCCTCAAAGTTCGGATGAGTCATGAGTCATGACTCGTGAGTTATGATATACAGAAGTCACTTTAGCAGTACAAAGTCCAAAGTCCAGACTACAGTTGCCAGTTGTTCATTGATGCTGATACTTATAGCCTCACTAGACTTTGGAGTTTTGACAGATTATTCACATAACATAGTTACATGTATCATTGTTATCTTGATTTCACTTATTATGAATCTTGATTCTTGTTCCATTGTTCTTGATGTCAATCTTCAGTGTTCACTGCTCTTTAGATCATAGATTATTCATGAGTCATAAATTCTAATTCATTTTGTTGCCTTAAGTTTTGAAAATTAAGTCTTAATTATATTAAGCTGTCTTAAGTTTCAACCATTGAGTTCTCAGTCTTGACTCCTCAATCTCACTCGTGAATCGTGACATGTGTAATGAATCATGATTTTAATCATATGACATAAAGACTCAAAGTTTTGTATGAAATTTGGGTACATGTTGTTCTAGGCATTGATACATTTACATACCCACATAATACTGTATTTATTTTAGTATACAATCCGAAACGCCATTTCCTCGTTTCCAAAATTTGGCCAAAACTCCGAAACTCCGAAACTCCGGTTTTTTCTGTTTCCGTTTTCCCCATTTCCGAAACTCCACAGTACTATACTTCTAAGTTCATAATGACAAAAGGCCCCTAACTTTGGCTAGGGCTGCCTATTTATAGCAAACCCTAAGCCCTAGTCCTCTAATATTATTACAAAGGCTTTTAGCCTATCATTAGCCTTATTTATTTGTCATTGGCCTTATTTACTTCATTACAAACCCTCCCTGCTTCAATTAGCTTTGTCCTCAAGGCTGCAAATGGGAAGATACTACAATGGATATAACATAAAAGTTCAAAAGCACAAGTTGAAGAAGAATCCATGATCCAAGAAGTTCATGATTGTCTTCATGCTGCTCATGCTGTCCAAGAAAGGGCTGTCATAGTAAAAGAGTCATAGCTTCTGAAATATAGCTCCAAATCAAACAAATGAGGTGTCATTTTGAAGAATACACCTAGAAGTATCAATCCAAGCATACAATCTTGACTTTGATGACGTCAAACCATTTATTTTTATGACACGAATTTAATACAGAAAGCTGTATTAAACAGTGAACTCATGCTTCTTCAATTGTTTCTCCCATAAACCGAATAAAAATCAATGAAGACAAGCTGTCAATCATATTTGCAGGTCAAGGGATCAAAAAGTCTAGCCATTCTTCCATAGCAATCCTCCACGATCAAATGGGAATCCATCAAAGTGATCATCATCATGAAAACAACTGCCAAAACTGTCGATGACGATGCCTGGGTCAAATGGGAAAGAAGAATCATCCCAATGATCTCCCGGATCAAAAGGGTAATGAACATTCTCATAATCCGCCTCATAGTCATCATGGTCAAATGGATGTAAAGGATCTTCATTATCCAACATGTACATATCCCAATCACCTATGGGCTGATATGCATTATCAATAGAATCACCATATAAACCAAAATTTGCATAACCATGTCCCTCTTGAAGGATAAAGGTCTCATGAAAGTCCTCCTTATGTTGCATGCTGCCCTTAGTGAGGTTCTCATGAAGGTCCTCCTCATTGTCCTCATATTCTTCAACATTATTCTCCATTTGCTCTTCTTCATTATCGTCATTACCATCTATGCTGTCCACATCTACATGTACTTGCTCTTCTTCATAGAAATCTTCAGCTTGTAATGCTTTAAGTGGCTCACGTGGTACATAACCCATATGGTTGGACTGATAGTAAGTGTCGGAGCTCTCATTCCCATAATGCTGTCCATAAAAATGATCATAACTACTACATTTATCCATGTCATGCTGATCATGATGGCTGACATTCGCATAGATATTACCATAGGCATCTTTATAGGCATGCTGTCCAAAGTCATGTGGATGAAATCTTGCAAGAGAAACATGGTAATCATGATGAGAAGGCTGATCAAATACATCATGCTGCTGTCCAAATGTATGTACATGCTGTTCATAAGCAAAAGAATCTTCACAAGCATTATATCCTTGCTCAAAGTAGCCATGATAGTCATTGTTTTGGTAAGGAATAGATGCATGATATTCTTGATCGAATCTACCATAAGAAACATCATCATGTTGTTGACCAAAATGATTTGAATGATACCCATTTTGCTCATCATGACATGAAGTATAGCTGTATTCTCTATGCCAATACCCTACTAGCTCTAGCATGACCAATAGCAACACAACAGTCCTATTAGTGCCAGCAGCACCTACAAAAGGCTGCAATGATAGAAAGAATAGCAGTGGATATGCTCTCTTAGTCCTCAGCATATGGTCTCAAGTAAGCTAATACAGCTAGATGACTTGGATGTGACTGCGAATCAGTTATCAACATACAAATAAGACTGCAAATTTCATGGGACCATAAATATGTGTTCTATATGCTACCAACTAGTAATCTACAGACAGCTCCAGCTAGACTAGTGAGCAGTGAGCACATGTATTTCTTTGTAAAATTCTTCTGACTAGCACACCTTATTCGGGGAAAAAAATATGCTACGAACATGTTAATACATCGTTTGATTAGATAGAGTTTAAACTTCAGTATCAAGTCTTCCGCCAGCATTTGGGGCAACACTCTGCCAGAGTGAGGAGCCACTTTCTACATTGACCATAAGTACAGTGAGGTTTTCTGAAGCAAAACGAGGAACTAATACATCGATTGATTTCACAACAGGTTACAGCAGCCTTGCTTGAAGAGAACAGTAAAGATTTAATGGCGGCAATGAAATGATGAGCCATGCATAATGCATCCTTGTCACAGAAAGGAACTCACCTCGATCGTTGCTGGCCTCAATCAGTACTCTAAAATTTCGTTCACCCCGCTATGTTGGGATTCTTTCTTTCTTTTCGTTTCTCCATCTTGTATCGGAGCCTTAGGCCTTTTCCGGGCAGCTTTGTGCTAAGCTTTTAGAAAATTCGAACTAGCAATATTGCACAACAAGGCCGTGGCATAGTGGATCGAATGTGGGTTGAGTTTCCAGGGTTGCGCATCTCTTGCTACACATAAAAATTTACTAGGCGTTCCGCGCCTAGACTCGCCCGGTGCTTCGCGTCGGAGTGGGTGCGATTTTTGCAGGCGTGGGTGGGAGCGGGGGTGGGTGTTGGATGCGTGGCACTCGCCCCTGCGTTCTCTTTTTTTTCTTGTGGGGGAGGTGGGGGGCTGCCACTTGGCACCCACCCCCCACCTCTCGTTAACTAATAGTATAGATTTGTCGGAGGAAAAGGCAAAAGCAATACACATAAAATTTTATTTGTAAGGAAAAAAGAAAAAAGCAATATTGCGAGGAAACTATGTTTTTTTTTTTACAAGTGTAGTTATGTGACATTTTGTAATTATCTTTTTTGTTATTTTTTTGTGTTAAAGAAAGAAAACATAAGCGTACACCTACAATTGATGAAAAGCTTTTTAGGAAAAGCTTAAATTTTGAAAGCTTTTAGGCTTTTTAAGTTTGTAAACTACAAAAGCTTTAAAAAGCTTAAAGGAAAGCTTTGAACATTGGAAAGCCTTAAGCATATATAAAAGGGGGACAATTAAGTAGTATGGGTCATTCTCTTCATTACTAAATTTGTCTCTTATTTGAGGAGAGAGGAAGATCATACATAAGTGTGTGAAGACGTGTATGCTAATTCCTCAGTCATCACGTTTACAAACTAAAAGGTTAGATTCAAATCTTCGTCACTCATTCTTTTTAGGAATAGTTTAAACAATTTTGTCCTTCATATTTTTAGTTTATTAATGTTAGATTCAAATCTTTGTCATTCATTCTTTTTAGGATAAGTAAATAGTAGTGAAATGAAAACAAAAGAAAACAATCTTTTGAATGTATGGTGAAAACAAAAGCATAACGAACTTTCAAACATACTGAAAAAAATAAAAATGTAAAACTTCAACAAATCAGATATTTTAAATGGACGAGGGAATGGCATCTTCTCCCATAATTATTTAATTATAAAGAGATTTGTGTCAACTCTTCAACATGCTATATAGCATGTTTTCTCATTTCATGTCATTCGTCTTTTTAGTTTATTAAGGTTAGATTCAAATATTTGTCATTCATTTTTTTTAGGATTAGTAAATAGTAGTGAAATGAAAATGAAAGAAAATAATCTTTTGAACATATGGCGAAAATGAAAGGGTAATGAACTTTCGAATGTGTTTTTAAAAAAAACAAAAATGTAAAACTTCAACAAACCGGATATTTTGAATGGACGGGGGATGACATCTTCTTCCATAATTATTTAATTATGAAGACATTTGTGACAGCTCTTTCACATGCTATATAGCATGTTTTCTCATTTCATTTAGTTTCTTTTAGTTTTTGAAGTACTATTATTTTTATTTATTTTATTATAATTACTATTAAGAAAAAAAAATCATCATCCTTGCACGTCGAAAAAATAAACTATCTTTTTTAAAATGAAATTACGAAGTATAGCATATTTTTCAATGAACAAGTGTACAACAGTTTTATGATAAAAACATATTGTTATCATTAACATCAATGATGCTACATAGAAACAGAATCACAATGCATCCTTCGGAACTTCTATAAAAAGAAAAACTATGGCTTCTAGAAAAACATCACTAAAACCATTTACTGCAACTTGGTACAACATAGAAATATTCAAATCGTCTTGGGCAATAGAATGTGAAAGCATCATTGGAAGACTAACAAAGTGCACATCGTGTGGTATAGTCACAATGCAACATCATGCTGTCAACTCACAATAGAATGATCCATCTACAAAAGAAATACAAGTTACAATGGCTTTGTCAAGCATTATTCTCATGCTTGCATGCCAACAACACGGAGTCAACATGATGATAACTAAATACCGACCATGTCTTGCAAAGAAAGAGAGAAACAAATATGTAGTGTCACTCTTGCCAGACTACACAAAATGAATTCTCAATGCAAAGTTGTTCCAGCTTCAACTATTGAGCATCATTGGTACATCCATCTCGGTCTGCAAAACGATAAGAGCGATTGCGAACGGAACCTTGGACTGTCGATCTATTCTCGATAACCCTCTAATCTCTTGGAATGATGGATCACTTTCATAGCCATCTACTAGAATTGACTTGACTATATCTGATATTGCGGATGTGTTTGCTTTCAACATGCTACATAATCCACTGATCCAGAAGTATGTGGCTATAGCAAAACATCCACATCCAAGGACAGGGCTTTGCATCTTCAATAGGAAATCCATCGAAAGGATTATAGAGCTCCATTGTGAAAGCTCTTCATTCGACCCAATGCTCCAAACAAATCACGAGAATGAAAGATGTTATAATTTGCTTGGAAATGTAGTTGAGCCAAGCCGACGATATGCATTCCAAAGAGCTGATCAATATGAAATCGCATGCATCATATTACCGTCTCCTTGAAAGAACAACAACATTCAGGATGGACAGCTTGCCTGCAAGATCCTCACCCTACCTAGGTATCACCTTGGAAAATGTACTGTTTCCATTCTTATTCCCACTTAGCCATTGTGCCTTTGACCAAAAGAAATGTGAATGTTCAAAATCACGATCAGTGATTCGAACTACATATGCATACATATTCTCCTTTCGACATCCTCCATGTATTTAAACAACACAAAAACTATCTTCAAACATACTTCGCTTCAAAATACAACGCATGTCTAAACACTATCAATAAAACTACTACATAAGAAACATGCAAGAACTGGATATAGAACTTCAAACTCCTTTATTGAGCTACACATGTCAACCTAGTTTTAATTAGGTGCCTAAAGTTTTGCTTGAAGAGTTGCAAGTGCATGCATGTGCATGTGTACATGAGCATGTGTGTTTTACACCTGTGAGGCCTTTAAGAGGCAATGAAGTTGAGGGACTTTAGAATTCTATAGTGGGCCATAAGCTTTAAAGATGGGATATGTCTACAAGGTTTAATTGGGGAGCTACGATTAAGGTTTCAAGGTGGACAAGAGGCTAGGATTAGGACATGAGGAATGACATGCCACTTATGGCATGAAGCTGCCACAAACCCACCATGAGACAAGAGAAGTTGTATGTAGACTTGTATATAACTTCGCACTTTACCCAAATTATTAGAACTCAAAACAATGTTGGGTTATCACTTGTTTCAACTTAAAATGCAATGAAAATTAAATAATATAAATGCAAGACAAATTAAACCTCAAAGACACTTATTTAATATGTCTACCAAGGAACTATTTAATAGAAATTCAAGAGAAATTAAACCCCAAACACACTTATTTAATATGTCTACCAGGGAATTAACATGTAAAATATACAAAGAAAGTATAAAAGAGACTCAATTACTATTGCAAACCATAGGCTTTGAATAACAATCATCTCTCTCTCTCTCTCTCTCTCTCTCTCTCTCTCTCTCTCTCTCTCTCTCTCTCTCTCTCTCTCTCTCTCTCTCTCTCTCTCTCTCTCTCTCTCTATGTATGTGTGTGCGTACACGCGTGAGAGTTCTTGCACATGGATATGTCTCATAGGCCAATTCGCTATTGTGTGGATTTTCACATAACATTCGATACTTTGCCCCTAGCCAAGCTCATGCAGTGACTACAAGATATCAACACTCTAGAATATCTATAGTGGAGGATTTATGCCTTGTATGAGTCATTGACAAGGAGGTTACATGGTCCAAGAGGGCTTTCTAATATGATGGATAGTACCATTGGGGTGCAGCAAGAATGCCCACTTTCACATAAATTCTTTGGTGTTTATGTTTATGACCTCTTAGATTATTTAGATAGATTAGGAGGACCATGTGCAAGCTTGGCTAGCATATTGATATCCATCTTGTTGTATGTAGATGATGTGGTATCAATCTCACAAAGATACATGAATACATTGCAAGCATTTTGCATGGATAGAAGATTGACAATGAACCTTCAGAAGACTAAGGTGTTTAATACCACACAAGATTGGGTGATGTTAGTAAGACATCAGTTTACTCATCAATGATTATGCATTAAAGATCGGGAGTATTATGGAAACTCTTGGATATAATAGTGCAGTAGATGGTGATGTTGTCCACGTAGGCTTAGATAGACTGAGAGATGTATACAATAGTTTTATGTCATCTATGAATACTACAGATGATATCCCTAACTTTGCAGATCTGATTTCTATGTTGATATTTGAGGAGAGAAGAACCTTGGCTTAGATTTCTCTTCTTCTCAAAGTAAAAGCAAATCTAAATGAGTATTTTACTTTACTAGCAAAGGTAGAGATCACAGTCAAGGCCAAGGAGGTGATCATAATTAGTGACTATAGTCAAACTTATCATGTATGCAACACAACTACTCACAAGTTGATAAAAAACCAACACAATTTTTTATAGAGAGACGCTAATAAAAAGATAGAAAGAGAAATATGTATTAGAGTTTGAAGGAAATAAAGGAGCAGCAAATAGCAGAATCATAAAAATTGCACTCCGATGCAAACCTCCCGACTTCATGTACATGAAAGAATTACAATCTCATTCTCGCTCATAATCTCAATTGCAATCACAATCTCATTTCCTCAATCTTGAATTTTACACGAAGATGATGATGACGATAATTCTTCATTCAGCTTTTTTGCCAAAATGGCTTTATGCATCTAAAATAGGTTTTTTCAAGAACGGCACGTTTTCCAAGAAAAACATGTGTCAAAATTGACGCGATTCTCCAAATCATCACTCTTGTCATAAAACTTGCCAAAATTGAAATGAATGCACAAAAAGTAGGATATGTTTTTTTTTGTTGAAATTTTTTTATTTTTTATTTTCAAAGACTCAAATGGTGATGAATTAGACCAAGCCTGTGAGACAACCAAATATTCTCCTCTTTGAACTCTGGGAGAAGAGCTTGACCAAACCCAGTTCCATTTGATCACAAATCAACTTCCAAAATAGGTCTTATGCCTAAAAGCTAGAAATTTTTTTACCAAAATTTACAATTGCTAAAACTTGTCAAAACACTTAAAATGACCTAAAAATCATTTCCAAATGCTATCTATACACATGTCAGATAAAAGTTTAATATGACTATTACGGTATATCACATTCTTCTTTTCTCCCAAAAACTCTATCCTTTGAGTTGGAAAGATGGATATTCTTGTTGCAAACTATTTAAATGAACCCAAGTTGCATCCTCTTAAGATATGTATCCCATTTCACTAACACCTCCACAATATTTCTACCTTTAAGATGTGTGTCTTTCAACCTTCAATGTTCCATCTTCTTGTAATCTAAACTTTTCCTGCAAAAGATGATCAGAGTTAGAAACATACTTTTTCAATAAACTCATGAAAAATTGGATAGACCTTGACATGAGATGGCAATTTGAGTTTATATACAAGTGAACCAATCTTCTTCAAAATTTTGAAGGGGCCTACAAAATGTGGAGATGATCTTCTATCTTTCCTAAGAAACAAGTTAGTTCGATGAGGTTCAACTCTCAAGAAAACCATATAACCCTCACTGAACTCTAGTGGTCTCCTTTTCTTGTCATAATATTTCTTTTGCCTTACTTGTGCATCTTTAATGTGTTTTTTCATTCTTTATAATTCCTCATGCATTGTTTTAAGCATTTGTTTTGAAATTTCTACTCGATTTAAAGCATTAGAAAATTGAATAGAAGCTACATAGTCATAACCATATGTTACTTCAAATGGAGTCATCGTAATGGATGCATGCCATGAACTATTGTATGCAAATTCAATTAAGGCCAAATATTCAATCCAATTGTTTTGTTTTTCATTTACATACATTCTAAGTATGTCTTCTAAAACCCGATTCACTCTCTCTATCCATCCATCAGTCTGTGGATGAAATGTAGCACTCATCCTTAATTTAATTTCAATGGCTTTAATGTGGCCTTCCAAAAGTTAGATGTAAATTTTGAATCTCTATCAAACACAATACTTTTGGGCATACCATGTGTAGAGGCAAGCTCATGCTCAATCGTCGAGACCCACGGACTGCTTATTGTTTAATCATTTCAAGCGAGCACCTATTGCTATCTCTCACCTAGCTGACGCGCCTTCGATCCTACTGGGATGTAGTAACTTTATCTCGATGCCCAAATGAGTTGCCTCCTCCCTCAAGCACACCGGTAGCTCCATGATTCATGATACAAGCTCGAGCATCCTCAAGCCTCCACCTCCAAGCTCCATCCTCCACAACTGTGTGTGAGATGATAGAAGAGAAGAGAAGAGAAGAGAAGAAGAAGAGAGGAGATGATGGAGAGCTTCACCTCCAAGATCCCTCACCCTCACACACTCACTCCCTCACACTCCCTCTCTCAAGCACACACAAGCAAGCAAAGAGAAGAGAAGAAGAGAAGAATAAGAGCCCACTTTTGCCACACACCAAAGAATGAGCTTCTCTATTCACTTTTTGGTTTTTATACATAACCCTCAATCCCTTTCGAGTGGTCATCCCTTTTTTACATTACTGGCCATTATGGCAAGGTCCTCTTTTTCCATTTCCTTCTATTCGCCTTATCTCTTTACCTATACCCATCTATCTTTTACAATTTGCATAGGAGGGAGCTTGGCGCTCTTTTACAATAGTTTTAGTGGCACCTTGCATTTAAAAATGTGCTTTTGCCTTTGGCTTGATTTTTGAGGCCGCCCTTGCACTTTTGGCCATTTTCCTTCTTTCTTCTTCTGTTGCATCCGCATTCTTGACTTCTTTTTTCTTTCATCTTGAACTAGGGTTAACAATACCCCCTCCTACACGAGTGCCAATCCCATGGCACTTACGGGGCTTTGCTAATGAGGGCTTGTTGCTTGGGTGTGGTTGCTGAGGTGATGATGGGCCTGGTGTGGGTGGGGACTGGGTGAGAAGCTTGGCAAATGATTGTGTTGTTGGGGGTCGAGGATATTCTGCATGGGTGGCGGGACCTCTAATGTTGGTGATTTGCAGCATCCGTCATTTCATGGAAGAGAAGAAATGTGCTACCTAGGGGGTGTGTCTATCTTACCATGTGGTGAATTGTGCTCATGCGAGTGGAACCGGGAGCTGGGTCTCACGGCAAGCAAGTTGGGGTGGTGTGCCACACTTGAGGACCCAATTCATGCATAAGGGAGGTGTGGTGGATGTGGCTTAGGGAGATAGGTCTCGAGTGTGACCTCCCTAGGTATGTCCTGCCCTTGATGTGCCCTAAGCATGTGTAGTGGGAAATCAAAAGGGATAGGGGGTTAGGGACGGAGCCAGCCGTTGGACGCTCCTAACTTGAGAACCCTTAGATGCAGTGCTCATGGCCTATGTGAAGTGAGGTGATCTAACTACTTTTCTTGTGAAGTGCTTCTCTTTCCTCTTTGTTTTCTTCTTTTTTTTTAAAATGACATTTGAGGGGCAGTACCAAATAGAGGATCTATTCCTCGGGTCTTGGGTGTGAGATGGGGAGGTAAGGGACTTCAATGATTTACTAAGGAAGTTCCTACTTAGCATATACCCTTTTTGGCCCATCCTAACATGGAGAGGAGTGGTGGACAAAAGTAGATGGCTATAGCTAGTAAAATGGTTGTCGTTCGTGTCCTCAAGGAGGACCATGCAAAATGATGGGAGTAGAGTAGCATGCAACATTAGCCAAGTCATGGCACAACTATCTATTGCCGCATTAATGTCAAAAAAGAGAGGCAGAAGATGGTACTCTGTCGGTGCGGGGGGTTGCTTGAGGAGTGTCCTAAGTAATCTAATATAGTTACATGTTACAAAGGCAGGGTTTGGCAGGAAGAGAATTCCATTAAGAAGTGGGCCATGGAGTCCCATAGATCTTGTTCTGAGAAAGTAAGTGCTTGTTCGGGCTTTGTGGCATTGGCATTGTAGATCTTAGGAAAGTTATATCGGCCATGGATGTCAGAATCAAAATCTACTCCTACCCACAGACTCTTCTCCTCCATTTAGGTTGGGGTTCATAGCCTTTCACTGTGTGGGGTACCTCCTCAACCTTATTTTCCCAGTAGTCTAGAGATTTCATTCCTCATGTGATTGGATTCTTTTCTCTTTCGGCAAGCCATCGATCACCAAGCTTTCTTTCCATGGTGATCACTTCCTTTACCGCTTCGGTGGATAGTACTTTGCTCAAGGCCGCTAGGTATCAGAAAGTGAAATCAAAGGGTTGGCCGCGGTTTTCCCACTACTCCCATACTAACAGTTCCATGTTCCATTTCATGGGTGAGTAGTCTTTCTTCGGTGGGATAGGATGCTCTACGATTACAGGCAGCTGCGCCTTTTCTCTTTTGCATGCTTGTTCAAGCATTATAACTCTTTTCTTTTTAGCCTCTACTTTCCTTTCCAATGTGGTATCTTGTTCTTTAGTGGGTTTTGGCTGCAACGAGGGAGGTGGTGGAATCCACTCCTCATCTTGTTGCGCCCCGATCCAACTTTTTCTTCATGTGGTTGTTCCTCTTGGAGTCCTAATGCATCAACCTCCTGTGGCGTCGAGCCCGCTCTTAGCTGATTTTCTCGTTGATCTTGCCAAGTTAAATTGAGTCTTGTGTCTTGGATTTGGGAGCATAGCCCTTGTTTTATTGCCTTGCAAGCTATTTCCAACTTCCTTTTAAGCATGTCATCTACCTCCTCCTCTTTAGAGAGTGTGATGTCCAAGATTGTGTTGAGTAGAAGGCCTGTTGTTGGGCCTCTAGACTTGCCTAAGCGGCGTCTACCCTCCTTTTTGCCAAGTTCTGCTTCCTTCTACAAGGGCCAAACAGCTTGCCGAGTCTTTCACTTTCTTCTCACTCTTGGCCTCCCATTCCTTTGCCTTCTTTTTCATTTCTTCCAAGCCTTCATTTTTCCTTTGTGATAGGGCCACTATCGTCAACTCCTGCTCCTTCCATTTTTGTGCCATTTCTTCCTTCTCTTTTGTTAGGCGCTCGATCTCTCTTTCCAATCTCCTTTGTTCTTCTATCTCTCTTTGGCGTTCCTCTTGTTCTTGTGCTCTCTCTACCTCTAGTGCGGTGAGCTCTTCCATGTCCTCCTGGATTCTTCTCATCTACGTTTCGAGCGCTCTGCTTGCTATAAGACTAGGAGCTTGTACTCCCTTTGCATTCCTACCAGCTCTTGGTTCTCTTCTTCTAGTCTTTTTTGCTAATGTTCCTCCTCATCTTCATTGGCCTTGAGCTCTACTTTTAGCTCCTTGATTCCTTTTTGTTATATGGCCACTTGGCATGTCTTTTCTAGTTGGAAGGCAACCAACATTTCTTTTTCAGCTTCTAGCTTTGCCATTGCGGCTCTCTCCTCCTCCTTTGCTCTTTCCAATTGAGCATAAAGCTCCTTAATATACTCATCCTAATGAGTGGGCTACAGCCCCGTAGTGGTGGTAACCTAGACTCTTTGTCGCTTGGGCCCCTATTGGGATTTGGCATCCACAGCTTCCGGTCTTTTCATCCCTATCATTGGGGTCCCTGCACTAGAGTCAAATGTTGGGGTATGGGCATTTTTTACTAAGAACTACACCCACAACATGAGGTTGTTGGCATCAACCGTGGTTGGGGTGTCTAGTGTTATTGCAATGGTTGGGGTGGCCGGCAAGATGGTGGGTGGGATAGGGCAGAGTGTAGCCTTGCCTTTTCCCTCTGGAATGGGAGGGCGCGAGTCTTCTGGTACTTGGCTATTGTTCCCCGGCATGTCTTGCGATGGGCTCATCGCTGCCAACTCCTTGCACATGCATTGCTGCTCAATGGATATGTGCACAGCTGTACCAAGTCCTCTTCTTCTTTCCTTCTCAACTCTTCGTCTTCTTCTTCTGCCTTCCTTCTCCTTTTCTCCTTTGCCCTTTTTGATTCTTTTGTTATTCTCTGTAATTCAACCTTTTCTTTGTTTCTTCTCTCTTCTTCGGCTTTCTTGGACTTTCTTTGCACTTTTATTAGCTCTTCCTTCTCCTCTTTTGTCATTCTCTCTTCATGCTTCTCCTATGTTGTCTTTTTCTTAGGCTTTTTGGTTTTCTTTTGCTGGATTGGGCTTCTCGTGCTCCCTCCTCATCACTAACTATTCTTTCACTTGATTGTTCTCATTCTTAACGGGGAGGTGACCTTCCAGGTGTTTCATCAGCTCCTTCCTCTCCATCCTGCACCTCCTTCACAACTTCATGGATGAGAGCAGTCAAGATTCCCCCATAGCCGACAAATGAGGCTTTGGATAATGGTTTCTTTCTCTCAACTCCTTTTGAAGCTGGGGATTCTCCACCAGCTGGCTTGCTTTCCAGGGTTAGTGCCTTAGTGGATTGATCGATGGTTTTTCACACGTAGCCATTCCAGTCTATCTCATCCAACAAGTGAGCTGCCAAGGCTCTCCAGCATGGGCACATTGATTCTGTGCATGAGGGAGTTGTATCGTTGGCTGGAGAAGAGGGAATGGACGACTTTTGCATGCATTTTGATGTTTGGGTCGAGATGTCTTGAATGCTTATGCCATCATTTGTTAAGACTTGTTCTTTTTTCATGTTCAGCATGGCATAGACATCCTACTTCTGTCTTCTTTACAGCTTGGATTCTAGACCCAGTGCCTTCTCCACCAAGGCCTTACTGAGCTGAATCTGCACTTGCATGGCTCCTTCTCCCCTCCCCATGGTTACCGTCCCACATTCCCTATCAAGGTTGTAGGTCCTCAAAAATTCCACACATTTGGTATGGTCGGGCTCTTGTTCAAATTTCTCGATGTACTTGGCCAGGTTGCATTGCTCCACGACCCTTTTTGCAGCCTCCTCCTTAGCCATGACCACTACAATATTGTGGATGCTTTAGAACTTGAGCTGGTTATAGGAGCAATTTTCGAGGAAAAGGTCATACTTCGCTCTTTCCTCGTCCATGAACGGAAGACGGTGGGCGCAATTATGTTGTACTACCATCTTTAGCTCCTGTCATGAAACCATGGTTCACCATTAACATTCTTAAGACACTTTCTTGCTAAAAGATAAGCAGGAGTTGATCGTGCTTTTATGGAAAGAAAAACATGCTTAAGCACAAAAAGAGAATATTTCTTTGAGTAGTTCTATTCGTTTCCAAAATTTTATGACACTTTTCCTCAATCACAAGTTAATTTTCATCTATTTTGGACGTTGATTGAGACTTTAAATTTTTTCTTGCGTGTTTCATTCCCCTTACATGTTTGATTTCACTTGTTGGTTTTACCTTACTTCACCTTATTACCCCCAATTACCTACATGTTTGATTTCATGTGTTGGTTTTACTTTACTTCACCTTATTACCCCCAATTACCCCCCCTCCCCTCTTGGGAATGAGAAGAATCCTTCCTAGGATTAAAGGCTGAGAGGTCAAGGGCATTCAACGTGTGTTCTTGGTGCTTTACTTCCACATGAGCCAAGCATAGAAGTTTAGATTGTATTCTAGATCGGGGTAGTGGTCCATGTCGAAAGGACAGATGCCTACTTGAGTGATGTAGGTGAGAACATCCGTGAGGAAGCCACCGAAGTTTACTCGACTAGCAATGTGTAACTCCTCCTCAGTTAGAATTCGATCTAAATGCGGGTGAGTCAGGAGGTGCTCTTCTAGGGGTCAATTATGAATCATGGTTAACACCCTCTAGGAGGTTGGAGCTACATAAGTGGGGTCATACTCCAAGGTTTTGATGGCATGTCGTTGTTGCTCAGAGTTAGTCGTGATTTGATAGCCCTCTAGCTCCCATTGAAGTCAGAGAGCATACTATTTTCTCAAGAAAGAGGAGTCCGTGTCAGCAAGCTGTTTTAACTCCTCAATTTCTCGGTCTATGGCAAGGGCAGTGCTCTTGTGGTAGGATGTAATGAGGCATTGATTTTATGCATGTTCTTTGGATATCTCGGTGGCAATGAGCTCCTCAGCTGCTTCATAAGCCTTAAAGAATACAAATTCTAATTCTTCCCAAGAAGAAGGGAGTGTACGCACTTCCGTCATTGGTATATGCTCATCCAAGAGACCTAAATCTAGCCTGTCGTAGCTTTTAGCAAGTGTCATAAAGGTAGCATCCAAGCATCTAAGGCAAGCAACCAAGTCATCCCTTGTATTCTTCGCAAAGTCTATGGCCAAGGTTAGAATTGATCTTTGCTCATAAGAGCATCTAAGGCCGATCGGTGGTTGGGGTTTGACCAAACTAGATAGTTCATCAAGTGAATGTTGCCGCTTGGGTTTCTCCTGAGGTTGTGGCTTGGCCTCTTATTCAACGGGCTTGGTTGGAGCTACGGTTGTAGTACTACTAGATGCTTCTAAGGCCTTAAGGGCACACGTGGTATTAGGTTGAGGCATCTTGTAAGTAGTGTTGAGATGGCAAGCTCAACGCGTGTGGACATTGATGATGGACCGCCTGGGTAGATGAGTCTGCACGTCTACACTTAGCACGTTGGTGGTCATTATGATACTCACATGGCCACTGACTTATCACTTATTATATTTAGTTTGTTACACCTACCTACAGAGCTGACAAAGATATAACACCAGTCGATTAGTGTAGTCGGTTATGCACTGTTTGACTTAGAAGGCCACTTTCCTTTATGTTGTATCTTATCTATACTTTGTATAGTGTGTGGAAGAAGAAGAAAAATCAGCAAAAAAACGTTTTGGCCTCCATCTCTCTTCTTGTGTTCTTGAGTGAGCTTCCTCTTATGTGTTTGGCGCAGCAGCTCAAGCACATCCCCCCATCATGCGATTCTTGACATGGTATTAGAGCCACACCATTGAGAGAGGCTGATTTTGAAGGTTTAAGTGAAGGAGAAGAAGAAAGGTTCGAGCAAGCAAGCAACGGGTAAGAAGCTCTCCCATTCTTCCACTCTCTCTCTTGGATAGTGCCTGTGGAGGCACCGGAAGCAAGGTCGAGCAAAAATCTCAGATTGATGTGAGATTTGGTGTGCGAATAGATCATTGTATAATTTGCTAGAAAGCCCTTGAGGGCCTATCAGCAGTTATTTTGCGGATTTGAGGCCATTTTAGGCCCCATTTTAGAGCCGCAAGGTTATGGACAACAATTTTAGGGTACACTGTGATTTTGGTTGTATTGACCGAAAGTGGGTGCACAGGTTACAGATTGTGAATCTGTAAATTTTTAGGTGTTTGCAGGAAGAAAACATAAGGTTTATCTGCAAACAGGTTGTAGATTGCATGTACCATTGAGCAATCAATGAAAAAGGTTGCTTGGTATAGTGCTGTGCACGTGTTGTGAAAGATTGCAGAAGACTAGCTTGCTGTGTTGTATCCTTGTTTGTGATAATGGCAGAGAATAGTGAAAATCCCATTATTGAGAAGCTCGACAAGAACAACTACCCTTCATGGAAGTTTCGTAAGGCAAACTTCCTCATTGGAAAGGGCCTTTATGAGTTTGTTTCAGGTGAAGAAAAGGAGCCAGAGCTAGGTATCCCTCTGACTGCAGATGAATTAAAAGCATGGAAAGAATGGAATGCAAAAAACAAAAAGATGATGTACTGTTATCTGCAGTCATTGATAATATGATGTTGGGACATATCAAGAATGCAAAAACTTCACATGCAGCTTGGACAATTTTTGAGAACATGTTTTCAGTAAATACAAAGGCACGAAAGATTCAACTCAAACAAGAGTTGAATGCCTTGAAGAAAGGGAAAATGTCTGTCAATGAGTATGTGTTGAAGGTGAGGAGCATTGTAGATGCTTTAGCAGCGATTGATGCAATGCCTAATGATGATGATTTGGTTTCATCCACTTTGAGTGGCCTTAACAATGAGAAGGCATGGAAATCATTTGTTACTTCAGTATATGTACGGAAGCCATTTCCAGATTTTGATGAGTTGATCTCTCTCATGATTACCGAAGAGATCAATATGCAGGGTGACTCATCTGAAAAAAATGGTGAACAGGTTTAAGCATTTTACTCAAGTTCAGGAAGGGGATGTGGTAGATCCTCTTCGAGAGGTCGTGGTATGGGACGTGTTGGTGATAACTAGCAAAACAGGTTCAATCAGCAATTTGGTGAAATGCAGGTTTCAGGAGGCCAAGGAAACTTTAGAGGTAGGGGAAGCTCTAGAGGAAGAGGTGGATGGAAGAATAGAGGTTCTGGAAATTCTGGTATTATTTGCCATTATTGTGGCAAAACAGGCCATATTGCAGCCCATTGCTATGCAAAGAAGGATGATATTCGCAGTGGTAAATTGCAGCAAGGAAACTATGCATCGTCTTCATGACAGAATGAAGACAAAAATGAGCGTCTCTTTGTTATGTAGCATATAATGAATGTAGTTACAGGAAAGGGGACACATGATGATGTATGGTATGTCGATTCAGGTGCATCTAATCATATAACCAGTCATGTTAAATGGTTTGGAGAGATGCAGGACTTACAAAATCCAAGTTATGTGCAGACGGGTGATGATTCATGCCACCCAATTTCATACATTGGAAAGGTTCCCTTGTCCTTGTATGATGGCCAGACAAAGAGTCTGATAGATGTATTACATGTGCCATCAATTACAAAGAATCTAGTGTTTGTTGGCTAAATGGTAGAGCAGGGGTTGCATGTTCGATTCAATGCAAAAGGTTGTTTTGTAGAAGACTTTAATGATAAGTGCAGGTTAGTCACAAAAGGAAGTAGAGTACTTTAAATGTTGGAATTCATGCAATGGATGCTGCTATGTATATTAAAGGAAAAGGAGTAGTTGCAGATATTGAAATATGGCATAAATGTATTGGACATGCAAATGTGCAAAGGCTGAAATTAATGCAGTCCAGAGGATTGGTTACAGGGTTGCCTTCTTTAAGAGTTGCAAAATTGCATAAAGTTTGTGAAGCATGCCAGTTTGGTAAGCAGGCAAGACAACCCTTCTCGCATGATAGAGAAGTGAGTAGAAAATACTTGATATAGTGTATACAGATGTTTGGGGGTCTACATAGAATGTATCTCTTGGTGGCAGCAAATACTTTGTCACATTTATTGATGACTATTCAAGGAAGTTATGGGTATACTTCATGAAGGAAAAGAGTGATGTGTTTGAGCACTTTAAATCTTTTAAGGAAACTGTTGAAACAGAAATAGGCTTAAAAGTGAAGTGCTTGAGATCAGATGGAGGGGGAGAGTACCTCTCTAATGAGTTTATTGGCTTCTTGAGGACTCATGGGATAAGGAGGCAATTTACTTGCATGTATACCCCACAGCAAAATGGGGTTGTAGAAAGAAAAAATAGGCATATTGCAGAAGTTGCATGAGCATTAGTGGCTGAAAAGAATATACCCAAATATTTTTGGTCTGAGGTTGTCCATACTACTGTCTACATTATGAACAGACCTCTCACAGATGCAGTTCATGGAATGACTCCTGAAGAGTGCTTTATTGACAAGAAGCCCGATGTATCACACTTGAATGTATTTGAATGTGTTGCATATGTTCATGTGCCAGATGAGCTACGGAAGAAGCTTGATCCAAAGGCTGAAAAATGTATTTTTATTGGGTACTCTTTAGAGCAGAAAGGGTATCAATGTTATAACCCTATCACAGGTGAGTTCAGAGTGAGTAGGGATGTTATCTTCAATGAGATATGGGCAGTTGGTATGCACTTGTTGGTGATGTATTAGATGATGATAATGATCATGACAGTTATGTGCAGAAAGAAAAATAAGAATCATGGAGTCGTAGTGGACCAGAAACATCATCTGGTACTATACCTACAGTGAGTCCTTGGTTTGGGAGACTAAGGAGTAGCCCCACATCTTCAGGTGGATCTATAAGTGTTGCAGGGAAGGACAAAGGAAAGAAGAAAGTGATGGATGGTAATGATACATCTACTAGTCATCTGGGATTTGACGGAGATTCCACTGGTTCAGAGATTTTGGATGATGAGCTTGGTATTCCTTCAGTCAGGACACCAGGTGTATAAAGAGCTCATAGTAATGTAAAGGCTCCATTGAGTGATCCAATGGTACACAGATCTAGCAGGGTTAGATACCCTGTTAAAAGATTTGGTTTTGAAGGTTATGCAACTCACCATTGTACTTATGTGGTGAAACTAGTTGAGGATGTTGAGCCCACTTGTTTTGAGTATGCTGTTGGTCATGCTCATTGGGATGCAGCGATGAGGAGATGGCTACATTAGAAGCCAATAAGACTTAGGATTTGGTACCCTTACCTAAGGGTAAGAAAGCTATTGGCTGTAAGTGGGTTTACAAAGTCAAGCATAATGCAGATGGTTCAGTTAGTAGGTATAAGGCTAGGCTGGTTGCAAAAGGCTATGCTCAAATATATGGCATAGATTATGAAGAGACGTTCTCTCCAGTTGCTAGGATGGAAACTGTTAGGTGTGTGATTGCCCTGGAAGCAACCAAAGGTAGGAGTTTGTAGCAAATGGATGTTAAGAATGCCTTCTTGCATGGTGAATTGCAAGAAGAAGTGTATATGGAGCAGCCAACAAGTTATGAGGATTTAGAGTATCCCACATATGTGTGCAGGTTAAAGAAGGCGCTCTATGGGCTGAAGCAAGCACCTAGAGCATGGTTTGACAAGATTGGAGAGTATCTTGTCAATATTGGATTTTGTATTTCTCATGTTGATCACTCACTTTATGTGAGAAAGAGAGATGCAGGTTTGGTCATCATAGTCATCTATGTGGATGACTTGATTATTACAGGTGATAATGACAATGGGATTGCTGAAGTTAAGGACTTCTTGAAGAAGAAGTTTGAGATGAAAGATTTGGGTGAGCTGAGATACTTTCTTGGTATTGAGGTGATCAGATGTGATGATGGTATATGGCTATCCCAAAAGCAGTATGGCTTGGATATGTTATCCAAGTATGGTATGACATCATGTAAGCCTCTTTCAGTACCATTGGAGCAAAATGTGAAGTTGAGTACTGATGTTGGGGATTACATAGAAGACCCTACTATGTTCAGGAGGATAGTAGGCAATTTGATTTACATGACTATCACAAAGCCAGACTTGAGCTATATTGTTGGCCTTGTCAGTCAATTTATGCAAATGCTTAGAAAGCCTCATTTGGATGCAGTTAGACATATATTGAGGTATGTGAAGTCCACTTTATATTACGGATTTTTTTATGAGGCAGGTAAGGATGTACAGGTCTTTGGATACACAAATGCAGATTGGGATGGTAGCATGTCAGATAGAAGATCTACAAGTGGATTCATGTTTTCTCTTAGTAGTGCAACAATTACATGGAGCAACAAAAAGCAACCTACAGTTGCTTTATCGAGTACAGAGGCTGAGCATAGAGGTATTGCTATGGCAACATATGAGGTGGTATGGTTGCAAAAATTATTAGGTGATTTGGACATGCAGGGAGATGGTCTAGTTGTCATTCATTGTGACAACATGAGCTGCATATAGCTAGCTAGGAATCCAGTGTTCCATGCTAGGACAAAACACATTGAGGTGCACTACCACTTTGTGAGAGAGAAGATACTTGCAGGAGAGATTGACTTGGTATATGTCAGCACACAAGATCAGATAGCTGACATTTTCACAAAGGCATTGGGTGCAGAGAAGCTTCGAAAGTTTTGAAGCTTACGTGGAGTTGCAGAGATAGAATTGAGCTTGAGGGGGAGTGTTGAGATGGCAAGCTCAACAAATGCGGACATTGATGATGAACCGCCTGGCTAGATGAGTCCGCACGTCTACACTTAGCACGTTGGTGGTCATTATGATACTCACATTGCCACTGACTTATCACTTATTATATTTAGTTTGTTACACCTACCTACAGTTGGCAAGGATATAAAGCCAATTGATTAGTGTAGTCGGTTATGCACTGTTTGACTTAGAAGGCCACTTTCCTTTATGTTGTATCTTATATATACTTTTTATAGTGTGTGAAAGAAGAAGAAAAATCAGCAAGAAAACGTTTTGGCCTCCATCCATCTCTCTTCTTGTGTTCTTGAGTGAGTTTCCTCTTGTGTATACAGTGTGTATTTGGCGCAATAGCTCAAGCACATCCCCCCATCATGCGATTATTGACAAGTAGTGGGTTGTAGTTTTTTTCGGTAACTTAGTTTAGGCTCTATTAGTCTAGGATTTTGAGGTTTTATGGGTTTCACAGGCCTGAGTCTCTTGTGGCATGTGTGCCTAATTTGCCTTGATGCTTTGGGTGGTCAAGCTTAAGGGCGGTTTTTGAGTAGTGCCCTTGGCCATCTTGGCTTTAGGTACCCATATCCATGTATTACCCTCGTAATAGCCTTGAGCTTGCAATAAGGTCTTGGATACCTTGACCGTTTGTTAATGTCGATAGTTTCTTCTCGGCGTTCTAGGTTTCGAGTGCAGGTTCTTAGCCTTGCAAAGTCATGGGAGTCTACACCTAGGTGGCAGGCCTTGATGTTTAGGTATCCATTGAAGCTTTGGTTTGTATACCTAAGCTTTGGCTCTATAAAACCTACTCCAAGGTGTTTTTCTTTTTTGTTTCGTGTTAGTGAGTTTAAACCAATCATGGCGTGAAAGGTCTTGTCATAGGGAACTTTAGTCCTCAGGAGGAGGTGAGGATACCAGGGGGACTCTAGTCATAAACTCCTTAGGCTCTTATGAATTGGCAACTACCGTAGACTTTGAAGGAGTCGTGCAGCCCTTGCTGAAAGTAGTGACTATATGCATGTTTCCTATGGCAAGCTAAATGCATAAGGGCTCGTAGTTGACATTGCAATGAGCTTGCTTTTTAAACGTGCGTCCTAACAGTGATTCCGTACATGCATCTTTAGTTTTTGGCAACACATAAAAGATCATCAATATGCTCTCAGACTCGATAGAGATTGCTACTTTGCACTTTCCCAAGAGTGCATATGATAGGCCTCCAAATGGGCTAAGTTTTGCATTAGTGGGCTATAACTGTGGTTTGCCAATTTGGGTCCAATGCTTGTGAGTTAGGACATTAAAGTCAGCCTCCTCATTGATCAATGCATTGAGGGTGGTCATGTGCTTGGCAATGACCATTATGCTTAAGTAAGCTGGTTCTACTATTTCCTCGTCCTCATCTTCAATCTCAATAATTGTGGCCACTCGTACGTTGACAAGGGACTCTAGCATTGGAGGTTCATGTAATGGGTGTGTGGGAGGTAGTACTTCTTGATGTGATTGTCATTGAAGAAGCCTATGCCTCTCCCTCTAGGGTTTCGAGTTCCACATTACCGGTTCTACTAATGGTGCGGACTCTAAAAGGCCCTAGCCCTCTAAACTTCATCTTTTGTTTATGACCCTTAACTGAGTCTAAGAGTACTAAGTCTCCCTGTTTAAAATCTTGCCGCTTGATATGCTTATTAAACCAGCTTTTGTGTATTTCCTTCTCACATATCAGTGCATGGGGCCAGAAGTTGAGTTTTCAATAGGTGTTTGAGCTCAATTAGGCACTCTATCCATGCCTCCTTTCCATCCCATCTCTCTTGAAGAGCGATTCTCAAGCTAGGAATGAAGAACTCTACGTGTAGAATTGCTTCAGTCCCATAGGTCAACTTCAAGGGAGTCTATCCTATAGTTGTTTTATAAGCTGTGTGATAGGCCCATAAAGCTGCCATCGATTTGTTATCCCAGTCACTGCACGAAGCAGAGACTACTTTGATCAGGATGTTCACTAAGATTTTATTGGTAGACTCAGCCTGGCCATTCGCCTGAGGATAGTAAGGTGAAGACTTTCGATGGATGATTAGAAAGGTAGACAAGAGGTGAGCGATCACTTCATTAATGAAATGCATGCCTTGGTCACTAACTAGTTCGATGGGCAACCGAATTGTGAAATCACCTGCTCCCATAAGAACTTGGCAATGGTCCTAGCGTTGTTCTTCGGAGTTTCTCGTACTTCAGCCCACTTCGTGAGATAATCCATGGCAACGATGATGTATTTGGCTTGTGAATACTATGTGGCACATGACTAATCGACTCAATGAAGTCAATTCCCCATTAGGGATTAGCTCCATTTGATCCTTGTGAATTAGGAATTTGGTCTGTTGGCACTCGTTGTAGTGTTTTATGAATCGTGCTGCATCTTGAAAGAGAGTAGGCCACCATAGTTGAGATTGCAGCACCTTGTGGACTATCGTGTCTCTGCTAAAGTGTCCTCCTGCAATCCCGCCATGTGCCTCTGCCAATATGTCATGCATTTCATGCTCGCACACATATCTACATAGCAACCCATCTTGCCCGAGTTTATAAAGTTGGCCTACTAATCCAACCCTATCAACTGATAGGGTTGGATTTTAAGGATGAGTCACCTAAGTCACGGACCTTCTTGATGGGTTGATCAAGGAGTCTGTGCTCAAGTACTCAGACTATGTCGTCTGCTCAATATGGCATCAAATCAGCCCTAAATAAATTTCTCATGCTAGACAGGTGGAATAGATGTGCATCTAGAAACTCATTCGGGATGCCCTGTCCAATGGCTTCTCCTATGGGTATGCAAGACATATGGTCAGTCATGTAGTGTTGCTTCCCCTTGCGTACTACCACTAATGGTCAACAAAGAAGGTAAAAGGCGTGGCCAAAAGATAATGCCTAAATTTCTTTATAGAAAATACTATGGCTAAGCCCTCTCTTTCCATTGTTGAGTAATTCATTTCTATATCCATGAGTTGTATGCTAGCAAAGCTCATTGGATAGTCTAGGTTGTGTTCACCAAGTTGGCCCAACATAGCTCTCACAACGAATTTTGAAGTGTTGATGTGGAAGTGGAAGGTGATTGTCTAGTTTGGGACTCTTTGAATTGGTCTAGTGGTTAGAGCCTTTTTCAATTCCTCATATGCGCATTGTTATTCCTCGGTCCACGTGAATATAGTCAGCAACTTGTATAGAGGTTTAGCAATCAATGCATACTTCAACACAAAGCGCCAATAGTATCCCGTGTGGCCTAGGAAACATTGAACTCCCTTGTAATCGGATGGTGGTGGAATATCGACAATAACCCTGACTTTTGAGAAGTATGTGGTGATGTCGTTCTTCAACATCAGGTGCTCTAGGATGCATTTGTGCTTTACCTAGAACTGGTACTTCAAGGGGTTCAGTGTGAGAGACAATATAACCGACATCATTCCAAGACTGCTCGGAGCTTATCTAAGTGTTTCTTCCATGTAGAGTAAACACACAAATCATCTACGAAAACCTGTAACTCCTTTCTAAGAATTCTTTGAAGATGGCACACATGAGCCTCTGGAAGGTAGCTCGTGCATCGTCAGGATACACTTGCACCTGATTGTATCCCGAGAAGCCATCCAATAAATGGTAGGCTTCTTTACTAGCCACTCTCTTGAGCATGTGCTCAATGTATGGCAATGGATAATTATCTCTCTTCATAGCAGTGTTTACTTTCTTGTAGTTAACACACACTCTGATCTTTCAGTTCTTCTTCAACACGATCACTATGGGTGAGACCCAGTCCATGTGCTCAATCTCGTAAATGAATCCTGCTCTCAACCGCTTATCAATCTCTTCTTTCACTGCGTGAGTGTGCTTGGGATTTATTGGATATGGTCGCTGTTTGACTGGCATTGCATCGGGTGTCATGGGTATATTGTGAGTCACTACACTTGGATCTACCCCTTTTAGCAAAAACGTCTATATACTCTCGCAAGAGAGCAATGAGACTTGCTTCCTCTTCCTTAGTCAAGTCATCGGTCATAAAGACAGGTCGGGGTGTCTCCCCTTCCTTGGCTAAATTGACCTCCTTGACCTTGGCGGGCCCTTTTATTGGTTCACTGGCTTGCCCCTGGCGTTTGGCTCCCAGTAACATCACTACTTCTTTGCCTTGTTTGAACTTTAAGAATCACTTTGGTAGGTCTTGCCTCTTTCATTGCTCATCAACCTGTGGCTCCTTAGGCACTTCCTGCTTTTCTCCTTCAACCTTTGGTGCCTTAGGTGAACGGGTAGGTCCTCTTTGGTGCGTCTAGTCTTAGGAGATTGAGGTATTTCAATATCACTATGTAAGCTTACTTCTGACTCAGAATCAAACTCTCCATCTTTCCTAGAAGAGGGAGTCTCTCCTGGAGGTTGCAGCTCAGAGGGTGAATCCGTCCCTAAATAATGGTGTGGCACTTGGTTGGACTAGGCCTACTTGTTCGTAATCTATCACTTCTATGTGCTCCAACCATGTGTGGTCGCAATCCATGTGCATTACTCCTTTCTCGATCCTAAAAAAGTTTCTCTATCTTGGTTTGGAGTCTGCTTGTATCTGTTCTATCATTCATCCCTTAGTGTCGTATTCTATGGTACCCATCTTTCCTTTGCTTTGGTCACTAATGGAACAATAGTCCTCATACTCATTGTTAGAGCTATCTTCATCCAACTGCTCATCATCTCCCAAGTCTTGATACGGCTCCTCCTTTTTTTTGGTGACTAAGGCCCCATTGTACATCAAGTTTAAGTCATGCACTTTGGTCCATCGCCACTTAGGTTTATCCAAGAGATCTTGGAGAGGTTTAAGTTAGTGGTTGGGTTGCCTGCTAGCTTGTTTGTCAATTGCTCTAGGATCTCAAGGAGTTCTCACTTGTTGCTGGGGATATGAAGTTTGATAGGGTTTGGCCATTCATTTGAGCTCTTAGCCATCATGCAAACTAGCACTGAAAGTTCTCTGGGCTTACCAACTGCCTTAGTAGCCTGCTCATACTCCTCATCATCTGAGAATGGCAGATCAATAGTGGCTAGCACGTGTATCCAATCTCGATCGTCTTCTAGACAAGGGATATACTTAGTCAAGGGCCTGTAAGATTTTCTAATTTGGGTGTCACCTTTCAACATGGCTGAGATGGCATTTAGGTTGACTAGTGTTGTCTTCCAAGTGTCCATCTCTACCCTCACTGCTTCTATTCTATTGCCTAAGAAGATTAAACCATTACACCAGTTCTCTATGACCCATGCATTGCACGATAGGGCCGCTCTAACAGGATGTCATAGTCCACCCCCTTCATGACTATAAAGTTAACGGAGAATTAGACTCTTGAGATCTTCAAGGGCTAGTCCTTTAGTACTCTGAATGGCCTCACCTTCATTCCATTAGCTAGTGTAACATTAAACCTAGCATTCTCAACATGTGGGTTACCCCAAGCTTGGAGTATTGCGTGGCTAAGCACACTAACTCTTGCCCCTATGTCTACAATTCCCTTTCTTGTGGTATCTCCGAGACTTAAGATCAGTATGACAATGTGCATTTCTGTGCCTTCCCAAAAAGCATTAACATGCAAGGATTTGGGCATTGAGTGCAGTGTCAAACTTGGTATTTGTGTCTCTGCATCATGTTCATGCAAGTCAGTGGCAGCTTCCTCCATCGAACCTTCAACCCACTATTTCAGCTCTTGCCACAACATAAGATGCTACCTAAGTAGGTCTCCTAGGCTTGGCGTGCTGCCTAAGCAGGTCTCCTAGTCTTAGTGTCACAAAGGTGGTCACTAGTGTGATGAGGAGGTTACTAGCTGCTTACTTTTCTCCAAATCCTGCATTCCCAGGCCAATGGCCTTGACTGATTCACTGGCCCGTAGCATTCAAGCTATGTCTAAGTGGCACTGCTTGTGGTGTAGTCATGTCTCTCAATTTTAGTCATGGTGGTTAGATTAGCATGCTTATGCTTGAGAGATCATTGATCTCATCTTCCAATATGGGCTCAGTGTCATTTAGGTATTCTTGGGCCTCTTTCACCCACTCCTTCATTTTCTTGATGGCTTTGAGTTGGTGCTTTGGGTTGGGGTATTCCCCTACCTTACCTTCGCAGTCGTCTTAGGAGTTGACGTTTCTACCTCTACATCTGACACCTTTTTTCTAGCAGACGACATTGTGGCATTATTTGTTTTTAGCGTGACCTTTGCATTCGATTTCTTTTTCCTTTGCCTGCGACTCTTTTTTTCGATTGAGGTTGCGTCTAAGTTGCTAGGCCCTGGCAATGAAATGCTGGTCTGCTTCGTCTGCGCGTGGGTCATGACATGCAGTGGGATGGGTGTGGCCTCCTCCTCGAGTGTCTCGACACCAAACAACCCCAATGGGACTGATGGCACGATTGCTGAACTAGAGGATGGTTTTTGTTTAGGACAATCGGCAAAGAGATAAGTGATTCCACACTCCGCGCATCTAAGATCTACCTTATCGCGGTTGGTGGCATGCTCCTTCTCAAGGCAGTGCAAGGAGATATGTCCTGGTTGACCACAGGTCCAACATGAGATTGGCTCTTGGGTCTGCCCTTCTACACCTCTACCTCCACCTCTACCTAATGCCATCCTTGGTATTGGTCTGTAATCCATAAGGATTGGATTATCCTCTTCGTCATACGAGATGTAAGGGTTCATGTAAGGTTCTTCATCATTCGGCTCCTCCACATAGTGGACTGGAGTATCGCTTGATGGATGGGTTACGTAGGGTCTAGGTGGTCTGGGTATTCCTATGGGGTTTATCTCCATCCTAAGAATGGATGGTTTAGTGTCATTAGGTGCCGGGAGACCCAATGGGGCTCCCGTTTTCAAGAATTTTGGCCGCCTATTTGCTAGGTAAGGCTGATTGTAAGGTTGCAAATACGAAAGTCTCCTTGGCAATCTACAATGCATGGAATCATGGCGACCAAACCTATCACAATTTGCACAAGGTTAGAACTTAAGTTCCTGACACTTGGCTAGCAGGTGGTTTCTGCCACAATACACATATTGAACATGAGAGCATGTTGGTTGTCTCATCATCTCTTATAGTTTGGCTAGCTCCATCTTCATCTCCACTAGCTCCTGCTTGACTTGGGTCAACACCCTTTCCTTTGTCTCCTAAGTACTTGGGCTTGATCTTTTGCTTGTGACATTGAAGTTCTCTTGGAGTTTCTAGGGTTAGTCTCCTCTCATCTTGAGTTCCTAGAGCTTCTCTTATTGAGCTAGTCATCCACTCTGATGGTCTCTTCAAAGACCCTACCTAGCGCGTCTCGCTGCAAGCTTGAATTGCCTACCAAGGCCTTGTAGAGTTCCTCACCTCCTATCCCATTGATGAAGACTGTGGAGACCACTCTCTTTGTGGGTCATTCGTTCATCAAGATTCTCTTAAAGAGACTCCTTACATGGGTCACATAATCCCTGATGTCTTCCTTATCTCTCTATTTTACGTTCATGAGTCGTACAATCAGGTTGTTTGAGTACCCAGCCTCCGAGAATCTCTAATTGAAGAGATTCTTGAGGTTATTGAAGTCATTATGCTCTGCGGCATCTAGGATGGTGTACCAAGTCCTTCCCTTATCGCCTAAGCATAGGCCAAAAGCTTGTGATCACTGAGTGAGATCAGTGAGGCCATTGGCTTCACAGACTTGGTTGAACTGTTCTACAAAGCTATAGGATTGTTGTCTGACTGGTATTTATCTAGTTGCTTTGTGACTACACGGATTTTAGATTGGCTCTTGGAGACCTAGTTGACACCTAATCCTAGAAGCAATGAAGTTGCCATTGCAGTGGTGCTTCGCTCAGCGGAAGTGTTGTCTAGCAGTCACTTCATGAGAAGCTCACTTAGCATAAGATCTCCTTCTAATGCTCTTTTCTTGTTTGCATCAAGGCCAGTCCTATTTCTGCTTGCTAGGGCTAGCACTCACTGAATCCTATGCATTTCTATGCTCTGCCGCTGCAAGTTCTTGACTTGCTGCTCTTGATTGTAGTTCACTATATCGTGCAAAGCTTCCTATGCTAGTCTCCTCTCCTCTTCAAGGTCTGCTATGATATCCTTGGATGTCCTACCGTGGTGGTCTGTTGTCTAGGTCCATAGATCATAATTGGCGACTAGCCATTGGATTTTTGTCGGGAACCCATCTAGGTCAAGCTCTTTGTCCCATCTGTAGTTAATGCTTCTCTCTGCCATATCAACTGTCTCTCTCTCCATTAGGTTGTCGATGAGATTGATTAGATCGGGTAGATCCACTCCTCCAATGGTTCTTGTCCTTACAACATCTGGCTTCTCTGTTGCGTCTTTTGCTTGGTCCTATGCTTGGGGTTTCGATCACCCAACTATGTCTCAGGGTCTTCTCCTACTCGTGGGTTTGTTCTAGGGTTACGTCTGAGTGTGTTCCTTGTTAATTACAAATAATCCTCAATTTATAGTCACTCTGTGTGTGTGTGTGTTTGTGTGTACTCTCTTCCTAACAATATTGTGCGCAATCAGGCTTTCAACTTTCCTTAGGTGTACTTCAAGTGCTGGAAAACAGTACGAGTGCAAAGGTACAGGGACTATGCGGCTCTCGCACTCTCATTTACGGATTTGGTCTGATAGGCTGTAAGTTCGATCTCTGGCTATTCTCACTAGTCCTAGGGTCTGTGCTACGATGTTCAGCTCGATCAAGATCTATTTGGGGATCTATGACTCAGTCTGGTGCTACTCTAAGTCCGTGTTTTGTTACTTTTCTAGTTTCTCGTGCCAAAAATGTGTTTTAAGCATCTATATGGCCTTCACGGGTTCGCACAGCAGTGGTCTAGGTCAGTTAGGGTATTTAGGTTAAAAATTTGGAAAATCTAAATTCGGCCCAGCAGGTCTGAATTGTAGGGGCCGGATGTCTGATTCGGCCCATTTGAAGGAACAAGGGCCCAATGAGAAAGGGTCGAATGCAACCGGTTCAAACGTCGAATTCGGACCGTCCGAATGTGGTTGTCCAAGGGCTGAATGATCGAATAGCCGAGGTTCAAGTCAGGTGGCCCGAATGGCAAGTTGGTCCGAATGGTTGATTCGGATGTCAGCTTGTCCGAGTGGGGTTGGGTCGAGTGGCGAATGTATGAATGGTAGTGGGATGAATGGCTGAACATGCAAGGGCTGAGGGATGAGGGCTGATTCTGGGGCTTGGCTCAAAATCACCATCACTCAGACACGGGCCGAACACATCACGATTTTGGTAGATGCAACAACAAATCGATTCAATCGCACGATTTTGGTAACTAGGTGTACCATGCACCTCCAGATCATCAAAGTTGTATATAGAGGAGAAGAGTTGTGTGTACCTGCAATGCACGAAAAACACCTGGGTGAACCAATCAATCCAATGTGGGAAATAGCTCTCTCTCTCTCTCTCTCTCTCTCTCTCAATGCTACAGTTGCAAATGAGCTCTCCCTTGGCCTCTTGGGTTATAAACCCTTCCCCTTTGACCTCTCCAATCACTCTCTTAGCAACATAAATCCATTCAAGCACTCTTTTTTTTCCCTTTTTTCCTTGGTTTGTGCCCTATTTGGGCTTGTTTTACAATAGCAATCCTAAAGCTTTCCGCTTCGATTTCTCAATCCTACCTACTCTAAATGCGACAAAAATAAAAAGCAAAGTATTGAATTGATTTCTCCTACTTGCCTTGTCATCAAAAGCACAAAATACTTACTTGCTTCGAAGATTAAACTCCCAAATCTCCTATCTACAAAGAGCACAAGTTTGAGGATGAACCCTACTTTGACGCTCGATTTGAAGTGCGCAAGCGCTCAAGCTTGAATCTGTTTGTCCCGGCAACGGAACCAAAATGTAGAGGCGAGCTCACTCTCAACTGCCCAGACCCATGGACTGCTTATTGTTCAAGCGTTTCAAGCGAGCACCTATGGCTATCTCTCACCTAGGCGATGCACCTTTGATCCTATCAGGATGTAGTGAGCTTACCTCGATGCCCAAATGAGTTGCCTCCTCCGTACAAGAGAAGAGAAGAGAAGAGAAGAAGAAGAGAGGAGATGATGGAGAGCTTCACCTCCAAGATCCCTCACCCTCACACACTCACTCCCTCACACTCCCTCTCTCAAGTACGAGTCCACTTTTGCCACACACCAAAGAATGAGCTTCTCTATTCACTTTTTGGTTTTTATACATAATCCTCAATCCCTTTTGAGCGGTCATCCCTTTTTTACATGATCGGCCATTGTAGCAAATCCTCTTTTTCCATTTCCTTCTATTCACCTTATCTCTTTACCTATGCCTGCCTACCTTTTACAATTTACACAGGAAGGATTCTGATGCTCTTTTGCAAGAGTTTTAGGAGCGCCCTGCATTTAAAAATGTGCTTTTGCCTTTGGCTTGATTTTTTAGGCTGCCCTTGCACTTTCAGTCGTTTCCCTTCTTGCTTCTTCCGTTGCATTCGCATTCTTGACTTCTTTTTTCTTTTGTCTCGAACTGGGGTGTACACCATGCAAATGGACGATTCTTTCACATAAACAATTTAGCTACATTCAAAACTGTATTGGTCTTTTTCATAGGAAAGAAATGTGTCATTTTTGTGAGTCTATCCACTCTCACAAAGATAGTGTCATATCCTCCCCTAGTAATAGGCAGCTTAGTGATAAATCCATAGATATGGATTCCCACTTTTGGTCAGGTATATCCAATGGTTGCAGTTCACTAGGCATACATTTTGTTTAATTTTTACTTGTTGACACTCTAAATATTCCTTGACATATGTTTTAATGTCCTTCTTCATCCCTGGCAAAAGAATGAGTTCTTAACTTTATTGTGAGTCTTTGAAAATCCAGAATTAATAAAAAATTTCTTGAATTTTGAAGCAATAGGAATACACAAACGATTCAAATAATAAAGATTTTCCTTAAGCATATGAAACTTTTCATCATATATTTCTCTTAATTTTTTATTTAAGAATAACAAAATTTTAGAATACATGGGATTATCCTATACTTCAAGTCACACTCATCAATCAAGTTAATCCATATAATAGATAAACTATTACATATAGATCTATGACTTAAAGCATCAACAACTTCCTTTCCAAACACATGTTCAATATCAAAGTCATATTCACATAGCAACTGCAACCATCTCTTTTGTCGATTATTTAACAAAGGTTGAGTAAAAATATATTTTAAACTTTGATGATCAATTCTTAATTCAAATTTCACACCAAGTAACAAATATCTCCAATGTTTTAAAGCATGAACTACCACATCAAGTTTCAAGTTATATACAAGATAGTGCATTTCATGTCTCCTTGATGTTTGAGATTCATAAGCCATTACTCTCCCCTCTTGTGTACACATCCTAATTACTCCCCACTAGCATCACATGTCAATACAAAAGGTTTTCCCATCTCAAGAATTTTTAATGTGTAATTTTCAGCCATTCTCTTTTTTAATGTTTCAAAGGCTTTCTAACATGCATGGACCAAACAAAAGGCTTAGTTTTCTTAGTCAGTTTAGTCAAAGGACTAGCTATCGTAGAAAAATCTCGAATATGAGTTCTCTCATACTAAGCTAATCCTAAGAAGCTTCTCACATCTCTCATTTTGGTACATGCCAATCGACAATAGTCTTTACCTTTGTTGGATCTATATGAATTCTCTCTTTAGAAATAACTCTTCTGTGAATATTATTTATCAAACACATGAATATAGCTGGTGCATTAGTTGATCCAAAAGCTAGAACTGTGAATTCGTAATGACCATACCTAGTCTAAAAAGCAGTCTTTGGAATATCCTCACACTTTATAAGGATTTAGTGGTAATTTGATTGTAAGTTTATTTTTGAAAACACCTTTGCACCACTCAATTGGCTCAATAAATCATCAAGCTTTGGATGGGGATATTTGTTCTTTATGGTTTGCTTATTAAGACCTCTGTAATCAATATAAAGTCTATATATCCCATCCTTCTTCTTTTGGAACAATACATGAGCGCCCCAAGGAGATACACTAGGTTTGATAAATCCCTTTTCCAAGAGATCATCAAGTTGTGTTTAAGCTCCTTCAGCTCTTCCATATTGAATCAATAAGGTGCTCTAGAGTAGTGTTCTATTCTTGGATACAACTCTATAGCATGATCAATGGATCTAGGAGGAGGCATACTTGGCAAACCATCGAAAAAAACATCATTGTATTCTTAATACTTAGGATTCCTCTCTATCTCTCTGACTTCAACTCTCTAGCAAAGATTAAAAAGGTCTCACATCCTTGTTTAATTTCCCTCAAAAATGACTAAAGATTTAGAATCTCTTTTCCTTCCCTAAATTTTATGAAATTTGTTATCTTTTTCTTTGAAAAGTGAAGATCTTTCTTCACAATCAATCAAGGCACGATTTTTTGTTCACCAATCCATTCCAATTATCACATCTCTTTTCTCCATGTCAAGTACGTTACGTGTTTTGTTGTTTAACATGAAGGTTAAGTTTTGAATCAAGCCCATACTAAAATGTTTTCCCCCATTAGCCAATTCCATTGGTCACTTTATTGTTTGATCAAACTTTAGGTTTTGTTCTTTAAGAGGTTTGAGAGACACAAAGCAATGTGTACTTTCGGAATCAATAAGAAAATTTACCTTCCATTTACCAATTTCACCACAAATTTTGATAACAAAAGGTGCAGAGTAGAAGAAATCATGTATTTGATAGGAGAGCTTAGACACTTACCTTCTTCATCCGCTTTCTCAATCATCATGTCCATCTCAGCCTTTTTGGCTTGTAATGGAGTGTTCACCACCTTGTTTGGACATTCAAAAGTACAATGGCCTTGCTCCCTGCAGTAGTAACACAATCCTAATCTTCTTGCTCATTCAAGGAATTTTGGATCTTGTTGCCATCGAAGAGGCTGTCTCTTCTTCTGATTGTTGTTGTTAAAGATATTCTAATTTTGGACTAGTGCCTTTTGAGAACGTTGTATATGCTCTTTATGCATAATATTTTGGCTTATATTGTTATTAAAATTCTAGCCTGGTTTATTCTTTTAGGTAGTAGAACAAGAACCTTGTGGACAATGACCTATGGAAACAATCTGTGGACTAGAGAAATTTGTTGCTTTTCTTTCATTGTACTTCTACATATTTCCATAAATCTCTGCCTTTGCAACAACATCAAGAAAATCAGTACATCCTAATCCCTTGACTTGATATCTTAAGTCATCCTTCAGTCCTTCAATGAACTTGTTTTTTAGGGTATCTCCAGTTACTTCAACTATAAGAATTTTTTCTTATAGTCATCGACAAAAAGATCATGCTTATCCTCTTTAAATTGCTTAAAATCATAAAATTCCATCTTCTTTTCCATATTTTAATGAGGAGAACAATACCTCTTCTCCACCCATGTAGAAAATTCCTCCCATGTGATAGGGCCAACTTGAGTTCTAGTTTATATATAGGACTTCCACTATAGCTTTGCCACACTACATAGTTGCAGAATCACAATCTTGGCTTTAGATTCTTCAAAAAATTCTTACAATGGGAAGAAATATTCAAGCTCTTCAAGCCATGCTTATATATCTTCTCCTATCTTCTTTTCGCCATCAAACTCATTCAATTTCACTTTCTTGAATACCTGCTTAATAATAGATTCTCTAGCATCATCTCTTCAAAAGATATTTCTCTTCTCTTCATTTGTGCTGTTGTGATCAAGATTATTGAGGCATCTCTCTAGTTGATCCGCTAATGCCATTTGTATTCGCTTCACCTCCTAGATCCACAACAATCTATGGTCTCTATGCAACTTCTTTACTAGCTTGTTCTTTTTTCAAGTCAGCAAGAAGACATTGAATGAGTCCTTCCTGATCCTTGACTCTTTGCTCCAAGCTTCCCATCTTCATGGATTCAGACTACTCTAATATCACTTGCAACACAACTAGTCACAATTTGATAAAGAACTAATACAATTTTCAATAGAGAGATGCTAGTAGAAAGACAGAAAGAGAAATCTATATTAGAGTTTGAAGGAAACAAAGGAGCAACAGATAGCACAATCAGAAATTGCACTTTGATGTGAAGCTCAAACCTCCTAACCACCCCCGAGCTAACTTCATGTACATGAAAGAATCACAATCTCATTCTTAAATGCACTCTCACTCACAATCTAAATCGCCTCCCGCCAAGTTGACTTCATGTATATGAAAGAATCCCAATCTCACTCTCAATAGCACTCTCACTCACAATCTAAATTGCAATTACAATCTCAATCTCAAATATTAAAAGAAGAAGATGATGAAGATAACTCTTTGTTCAGTGAGAGCAGAATTTAAAATCCTAAGATATGCCGGAAAGGAGTGGTATGATGCAAATTTTACACAGAATATAAAGTCTGACGGAAGCGAAAGATGCAGATTTGATGATTTTCAGTGACCGTGGAAGATGGGAATGCAAATTTTGACCTTTGTGGTGGTTGCAGATTTCTCATAAATTTTTTGACTACAGGATCAAAGTAAGATAATTTCTTGGCCGCTCGGGACCTCAAGCCAAATGTGCAGGATTTTTCGGATTGTCAATCAGATGAACGAGGAAGAAATCAAAGCCGGGCACCAGGAAGGCAAAAAAATTTGGCCAAAGGATTCTTGGAATTGGGGGGGGGCATTTAAAAAAAGACCCTAAACAGGTGTCCCCCCGCCCCCCCCCCCCCCCCCCCCCCAATCATGTCGATTTGTAGCAAAGGGGGTTGGAGAGGCTACACACAAGTGATCAATCTAATCAGGGCAAGGTTTCTCCCAAATTTTTTTCTCTTCATTGCTTGTCTTTGCTCGATCAATGGCTACTTGGATGAGAAGAATAGAATCTTGTCTTTCTCTCTCCTCTTAGTGCCTGTTTTTATGCATCAATCTATGAGAGAAGGGGGTGGGCTGATTTGAGAGATTTTGATTGGGAGATGATGTTGAGACACGACGGAGCATAGATCAATGTTTGATGGAGTGTTAATGGGTGTTTATAAGTGTCAATGGTCTTCCAAATACGAGATACGTGTGAGATAAAACGTGGTTTTATGAGCAAGCGATAAATTTCATCATTTTATGATAAATCTCGGTTGCAAATGGTTGAAAATGGTTGTTCTTGATTGTCAATGGTCTAGTTTATAAGAAACATTAAGAAAATTAGCAAGAATTAGTCGTATTAATTTTTCTATAAACACGCAAAACTTATAAATTGTGGTTTTAAGGTAAATCATATACTTTGGGGGTTTTGATGTGTTAATGGTGTTTGCACGGGATGAAATGAGGGGCAAAAATAAATTTCAACAAGTTTAATCAAGTCACATAAAAAGCAAGAATTATCAGTATTTATTGATCAATAAATAAGAAAAAATAGGGGAAAATAGTTTTTTCATGTTTTAAACATAGAATATATATATGTGTGCGTGTGTATGTCTATGGATGTATGGTACGGTTGAAGCATGAGATTTACCCTCAACTTGGCCCTATCCTTATGTTAAAGTGAGTATTTATCGCTTTTTATGAAGAAAAATACATCAAAACACTCTCTAAACCTACCACCGAATGCGCAACCCAAAACAGTAGGGAGAGGAGGGGGTAATAAGTGCTAATTACATGATGAATCTAATTTCTTCTGATGCACTTGGCATATAGGATACTTGTGTTTTGAGAATTAAAGGGTTTAGTAGCATGAGCATGCTTAGTGCTGACCCTATACAGTAACGCACCAATTATGTTTAGAATGGAAGCATGAGAAGAAATGGTTTTATACTTTTACAATGCTATTTTAAATGAATAAGAAAATGGTTGAGCACTATGAATCATTCAAAGTTGCATCACATTCAACACGGTATCATCCAGGATGCATGGCAATTGTCTTCATAAGCATTGACCCACACTAAGAGTGAGGTATTCTAAGTTGTAGAGCTAGTTATTCGTTTCCTTTGGGGAGTGTGCAATGAGGATTTATTTCCCAGAAGGATTGATTAAAAGGGAGGATTAAGTATTGTATGTGCTTTATGTGTTCATGGCGCATCTTAGGGCCAATCCTTGAGGTGTAGGAGAGCATTAGTGGGGCCGCAACAATTAGCCAAGGGTGCTCCCTATGTCTGTTTAATGAGGTGTATAACACCAATATGTGTAGGGGCTCCCTGTGAGGAATTTGGAAAGGGTTATCTATTGGACTACACAAGCCATGCAAATGCTTATTTGGTTAGATTAGTGTGTAGCCTCCAGGCGCTCCTGGCACGAGGCCATGGGGTGTTTTGGTTGAGCATAGAGGCTCGGTCAGAGCCTTAGAGCTAGTGTCGGGCCCATTTTAGGTCCCAACAGGTGGTCCATTTGCCGGAAGCCACTAATAAGTAGCGGTCTCTAAATCTCAACTGATAGGGACCAGTTTATTAGTGTATAAAGGGCAGTGAAATAGATCCAAAAGATTGTCAACTTGAGCTTCAAAAGCAAGAAAGAGTTGAATGGGCTAGATGACAAGCCAAAATTATTAGGAGATATTCTTGTCAACGGAGTGGTCCATTATCCCTATAAGGGAAGGGTCTTAGCAACCCTAGTCTCACAAATAGTTCGTTTAGGAGGAGCAAGTCCTAGTACTTTCCCTCTTCGAGTTAGTATGCCCATATCCGTTCAAACTCCCTTGGCTAATCAAATTGTTGTCATGGCGCAACCTATTGCAATCCTAGCAAGAACGGCAGACTTGCTAGCCTTAGGATTTCCTCTACCCATTTTTAATGGGTTAGTAGAGGAAGATGCGGAACTTCATATTAACGAGCTCCAAAAGTTAATGTTTAACTGTCAAATCCAAGATGAAGGACACTTGATGATGTTCTTTAATAAGACTCTGAAAGGACGAGTTGCAGTATGGCATCACAACCTAGAGGCTGGAACCATAACTAGGATTGATCTATTTTTTGAGGCCTTTTGAAGAGAGTTTTCCCTTGAAAAGGGAGGTTAGTATTGGGTATGTGTTCTCAATGTAAGACGTTAAGAACCTCACAAGAATGTTTGAGTCTATGCTAAGAAACTAAAAGAAGTCTTTCATAAGTTGCAGACTTATATTTCCATTCTAGATGTTGCTCAGCTATAATATTTTTTACGTGGGCTAGAATTTAACATCCAGGTGCAATTGAGTCGTGTTACTCTTGCCGACATTGATATGGCTATTACATGAGTAGAGGAGATAGAGTTGTGATTACAAGCGGCCTATAACTCTACGGCAAATTGGAATCCAAGTCTAGGTGCTGGAAATACTTTGGCATTGACAAATGGAGGTCAAGGGACACCCATAAGTACTGCCAATGGGAAAGGAAGCATGATTCTGAATGTGACCATGTTGCCAACTCCTCCTAGTGTGACCATGCCTATGGCTAGTCAGATGGCTCCACCAAATGTTGAAAGCCAAATGACAAATTCTAATGTTGTTCTAGGGAATTAGCAGCCAATTCCCAATCAAGTGGTTAGGCCAATGGAACGACAGGTAGATGATCATGGCTATGAGTCAAGAGTCTCGAATGTCCTTAGTGAAGTTAAGGATATGATGAAACATTATATTGATATGATCACGGAACAATACAGGAAAGTTTCTGTTGATGTTAATTTCCTTAAGAAGCAGTAGAATTTGATAGGAAGTCGACACCCTAAAGACGGTGCCCTCTCAAGATTTAGTTATAAGTGGCGTGGCGGCCAAAATTTTCCTAGGAATTGTCTAAATGTTAAATGTGACATATGTGGCAAGTCTAGCCACTTAGCTAATACCTATTGGAGCAAGATTAGCTCTCTCTAGCAAGGAAGTAAATAGCTAGGTCCAGTCAACCATCGAGAGCAAAGGAATAATCTCCAGCAAGATGAGGGACCGAAACAAATACTGGAAAGAGGGAAGGCTATTGTAGAGGAGTTGCCTAGTGATAGTGATATTGAAGCTGTTTGTGTCAATGGCACTAAAGCTTCTAATCTATGGGTCATTACAAGAGGTCAAAAGGGTAAATATAGTGACAAAGACAAGGTAAAACATGTCAAGGAAAATCCTAAGCAAGATGATAAGGGGACACAAGTCCTTAATCCTAACATGGTAGGTGGACCTCTAAAAGCTATTGATAGTAAAGTTGACCCCAAGAAGGATAAGGAATTGCCAAGGAAGAAGGCAAGAGCCAAGAAAGAGGCACCAAAGCTTATTCAAAGACCAAAAGAGAGAATGGTCTGGTGGGAGAAGAGAGCTATCGCTAATTATTACGAATTTAATTTAGCAAGCTCCCTTTGTGAGGTTAAGTCGAATATAAATCTCATGCAGTTGATTACTAAGAGTGTGTAAGGAATTCAAAGAGTAGCATCATATGTTGATGGCATATTAGTAGAATATGCTATTGTAGATACATCCTTCATCAATATTATGAGTTCGGAATTAACAGAGAGGTTAGGGTTAGAAATCCAAAAAGATGCCTCCACGATTCTTCGAATGGTTGATGACAATTTGGCTCTCCCAGTATCTAACGATGCAAAGCCAAACATCCCTAGGATAGAGATCAATCCCAAAGGCATATCTAGGCTACCTAGACCTTACATGACCCATCCACCAAGCGACGCTCTAGTCCACTACTACGTTGAGGAACCAAACGATGAGGAGCCTTACATAAACCCCTATATCTCGTACAACGAAGAGGGCAATCCAGTTCTCATGGACTATTGACCAATGCCGGTGATGGTGTTAGAAATAGGGAGAGATAGAGGCTTAGGAGGGCAAACCCAAGAGCCAAATTCTTGCTAGACGTGTGGTCACCCAAGGCACATATCTTCACGCTGCCCCAAAATGGAGCAAGCTAATAGAGATAAGGCTGATCTTAGACGCACTAAGTGTGGAATCACTCACCTTTTTACCGACTCCCCTAGGCAGAAGCCATCCTTTAGTTCGATAATTGTGCCATTAGTTCCATTGGGGCTATTTGGCATCAAGACACTCGACGGGAAGGCCACACCCATCCCATTGTATATTATGACTCGCACGCAGATGAAGCAAGTCGGCATATAATTGCAAGGGTCCAGTAGCCTCTAGCTCAATCGAAAAAAAAAGTCCTAGGTGAAGAAAGAAGAAAAGTGAGGTAAAGGTCATGTTGAAAACCGAAAGTGCAACGATACTGCCTGTCAGAAAGAAAGTCATAGATGCTGAGGCTAAAACATTTGCTCCAAAGATGGCTGAAAAAGGAAGTGCCAAGATAGGGGAGTACCCCAATCCGAAGCACCAACTCACAGCCATTGAAAAGGTTAAGGAGTGGGTGAGAGAAGCCCAAGAATACCTAAAGGATGCTAAGCCCATTTTGGAGGACGAGATCGATGATCTCTCTAGCGTGAGCACGCTAGTCTCTCCCACATGACCGAGAGGCACCCGCACCTCAAATCCTGTAGCCTAGATAGAGCTTGAATGCCCCAAGCCAGCAAACCAGTCGAGGCCATTGGCAGCGCAGGATTAGGAGACAAGCAAGTGACCACCCTTGTAGCTTTGAGCCTAGGAGATATGCTCAGGCAGCATCCGACGCTATGGTAGAAGCTAAAGCAATGGCTGGAAGGATTGATGGAGCAAGCTGCCACTGACTTGCAAGACCGTGATGCAATAACACAAATATCGAGCCTGACACTACACTTAGTGCCCAATTCCTTGCACGTTAATGCTTTTTGGGAAGGCACAGAGATGCACACAGTCTTACTTATCCTAGCTTTAGATGATACCTTGAGGAAATGGCTTGTAGACATGGGGGCAAAAGTCTGTGTACTTAGCTATGCAGTGCTCCAAGCTTGGGGTAATCCGCTTATTAAGGATACTAGGTTCAATGTCACATTGGCTAACGAAACGAAAGTGAAGCCATCTGAAGTGTTGAGAAATTGGCCATTGAAGATCACCAGGAGTCCGGTTCTCTGTGGACTTTATAGTCATGAAAGGAGTCGACTACGACATCCTGTTGGGCCAACCCTAGATGCACAACGCACAAGTCATAGAAGACTAGGGTAATGGTCTAATCTTCCTAGGTAATTGAATGGAAGTGCTAAGAGTGGAGATGGATACATGGAAGACTACACCAGTCGACCTAGACACCATCTTAGCTATGCTCAAGGGTGACACTCAGATCAAGAAGTCTTACAGGCCAGTGACTAAGTATATCCCTTGTCTTGAGGATGAGCAAGATTGGATGCATGTGCTAGCCATAATCGATCTTCCATTCTCGAATAATGAGGAATACGAGCAAGCCGCTAAGGCATTCAGTAAGCCTAGAGATACGCCCTTAGTGCCAATCTGCATCATGGCTAGGAGCTCGCATAGGTGTCTCGCCTCTGTCACATTTCACGTCTCGAACAACAAACAAGACCTCCATGAGATCTTAGAGCACCTAATAGATGAATTAGCTGGTAATCCTAGCTGGTAACCCAACTACAAATCTTAAACCGCTCAAAGATCTCTTGGATGAACCCAAGTGGCGATGGACCAAGGTGCACGACCTAAACCTGATGTACAATTGGACCTTAGCCACCACTGACAAGGAACCGCACTCAGGAGATGACAAGCAGTTGGATGAGGACAATTGCAATGATGAGTACAAAGACTATTGTTCCTCTAATGACAAGAGTGAAGTAGAGTACAACACGGAGGGACACGAAATTGAAAGGGTAGAATCCAAACCTTAGAAAAAGAGCATTTTCAAACTTGAGATAGGAGTGACACGAATGGGTTGCGATCGCACCTGGTTGGAGCACATAGAAGCGATTGATTATGATGAAGTAGGCCTTGCCCAACCACATGTCGCACCAGTACTCAGGACAGAATCAACATCAAAGCTACGCCCTCCAAGGGAGACTCCCTCTTCTAGCGAAGATAGAGAGTTCAATTCTGAGTCGATCAAATAGTGACCCTGAGATACCTCGACAACCTAAGACTAAACACACCAAAGGAGACCTACCAGTCCACCTGAGGCACTGAAGGTTGAAGGAGGAAAAGAGAAACCAGCCTAGGGATCCACAAGCAGAGGAGTAGAGGAAGCTGCATGACCTGCCAAAACGGTTCATGAGATTTAAGAAAGGCAAGAGGATAGTGGTCTTGCTAGGAGCCAAAAGGTGAGGGCAAGCAAGCGAGCCTATAGAAGGACCCACCAAAGTCAAGGAGGTCAATCTAGCTAAGGAAGGGGGGACTCCCTAACCTGTTTTTATGGCCGAAAACTTAACTAAAGAAGAGGAGACAACTCTTTTTGCTCTCTTACAAGAGTACATAGATGTATTCGCTTGGTCCCTTGATGAGTTGAAGGGGGTAGATCCGAGTGTGGTGACTCATAACATCCTAATGACACCCGATGATTGTCGGCCAAGCAATGACCGTATCCAATGAATCCTAAACACGCTCATGCTATCAAGGAGGAAATCAATAAGCCACTAAGAGCAGGATTCATTTATGAAATTGAGCACACGGACTGGGTGTCACCTATAGTGATCGTTATGAAAAAGAATGGAAAAATCAGAGTGTGCATCAATTACAAGAAATTCGATATTGCCACGAAGAGAGACAATTATCCACTTGCATATACATTGAGCATCTGCTCGAGAGGGTGGCTAGTAAAGAGGCCTACAGTTTTCTGGATGGCTTCTCCGGATACAATCAAGTGCAGGTACATCCAGATGATAGGCACAATATTGCTTTCACTACTGGGTGGACCATCCTTGCCTACATGGTCATGCCCTTCGGGTTGACGAATGCACCAACCACATTTCAAAGGCTCATGTGTGCCATTTTCAAGGACATGCTTAGGCAGGAGTTAGAGGTATTTTTCAACGATCTATGTGTCTACTCTAATTGGAAGGCACACCTAGGCAAGCTTCGAGCAGTCTTTGAAAGATGCAGACTGTAACCCCTTGAAATGCTAGTTTTGGGTAAAGCACGGATGCATCCTAGGGCACGTGGTGTCAAAGAATGGCATTGCCACTGACTTCTTGAAAGTTAGGGCTATTGCCGATCTTCCACCACCAACCAACTATAAGGGATTTCAATACTTCCTCGGCCATACAAGGTACTATCAACGATTTGTGTTAACTATGCATTAATTGTTGGGATAAAGGACAGTGCACGTGTCCACCCGTAAGGGCCAGGTTCTACAAAGTACATGTACCTATGTAAAATCATTATTGAGGTACACTCTTCAGTACCACAAATCGTGTGTCTCTGTCTCTTCTCTCTCTCAACCTACATCTCTACACATAAGCTCCATTGTAGCTAACTCAACAAAGTGGTATCTCTTTCTTCTCTTCCTTACTGTCATCCGTCTTCTTGCCCTTCTCTTTCTCTATCTTCCATTTATAGCAGTCACATTTTAAGTGACCCTTCTTGCCACAGTGATGGCATTCAACATCCTTATTACGTGATTTATTGTGTCCCTTGCTATCAAAATTGCATTTCTATCGTGATCTGCCTCTAGTATGCAAAGCACTGGAAAACTTACTAGATACATTGTTCTATCAATTCATTTCTTCAATGAGTAGAGCACTCTCTACATCAGCATACAAAAGCATAGCATTAGAATTGCTCATAGCAGTCCTGAAGGTATCCAAACTCTCTGATAGAGTGCAAAGCAAGAACGTAGCTTTGAACTCATCATCAATATTGAACTTCAAAGCAGAAAGCTGGTTGAAAATGGAGTTAAACTCACTAAGGTGAGTAGACATTGCAGTACCCTCTTTCATACGCAAATCCATGAGTTTCTTTAGCTAGTAGACTTTGCTTACAGCACTCTTCTGGGCATACAATTCTTCCAGTCACTTCTAAATGTCATAAGCAAAATCCAACCCTTCAATGTTAAATAGCAAGGCATCAGAAATCAATAGCTCAATGGTCGAGCATGCAAGCTCATTCAGCTCATCCCAATCATCCTTCTCTACATCAGCTGGTTTTGTTCCCTCTACTTTAATCTGCTTTGCTTGCTTCTTCTGCAACAAGATATTATAGCACTGCTTTTGCCAAATTGCAGAGTTGTGTGCTTCTTCAAGCTTATCGATACGCATAAGATGATTGTCACTACTGCTAGCCATGATTCATAGCCAAATAACTGTATGACAGTAAATGACAGCTAATGCCAAGCAATGGAAGCTCCAAAATCCACTCAGTAGTATGTGAGGAATATCCCCAAGCATGTAGCAGCAAGAACATTCATTAGTTCATTGCCCAAAATGCCTCAAAGGTATTCAATGATAATAAACATACCAATTTCCTGACAAAAACAAAGTGCATTCATGAAGTTCCTGACAATACATATGGCTATCCTGCAATTCAGGAGTGCAGTCTTGACATTCAGGAAAAATCTATCCTGAAAATTTAAAACTGAAATAACCTCTCAGACTGACTGAGATTGAGCTTTAAAGATCATGCAAAGCTACTCAAAACCAGTGAGGTATGCTATCCTAAATATGCAGGAAACTATCATGAATGTATAATAGTAGACCTGTAGGTAAAGCTGATCCAAAAAATGAGCTTTAATCACTGCTCAACTGCATTATGGAATCAAATCCAAGCATGAAACATCAACCATAAGAATGAATGCATGGTATAGAATGCCCGAGACCAAGTCTAGAAGCAAGACATGCAGTCAAAAATGTCATTTAGCCCTATTATTCCAACAGCCAAATCCAAGCAAAATGATGACTCTAATCATGGACATAACATCTCCAAATCATGTAAGCACCAAATGGGCATCAGATAGTCATCACATAAGTGAATCATAAGTATTATTCACTCAAGAAATAGTTGCTGCCCTGTTTCCAGCCACAAACATGCCTACAAAATGAGCCAAATCCTTGCCAAGATTAGCTCAAAATGGCCTCAAGCTAGAATTTGAGGACAACAACCTATACATGGAAAATTGCAAGCATATTTCAAGGCATCAATATGTACATGCAGAATTATAGGTATGTATTTTAGGAAAGCAACCTATAAATGCAGATTTGTAGGCCCAACAGCCAACAAATGCAAAATCTTTGCTACGTAGGTCAACTCGACCTTCAAGGCAACCAAATAGGTTTATTCCTGGTGTGCAGTATGATGCAGATTATGTCATGTTGACGGATTGTGGTGAGCCATCATGCTTCAAGGAAACAATGACTAGATCGGACAGCAAGAATGCTTCAAGGCCATAATATCAAAAATGGAATCACTTGATAAGAATGGTACTTGGGACTTGGTGCAGCTGCCTAAAGCACAGAAAACTCTTCCATGCAAGTGGGTTTACAAGATGAAGGTCACTTCTGGTTCTTCGCCAAAGTACAAAGCATGGTTGGTTGCAAAGGGGTACAAGCAAGAACATGGAATTGATTTTGACAAGACCTTCTCTCCTGTAGTCAAGATGACTACTCTAAGAACCATTTTGGGCTTGGTTTTGCAGCTGAGGATATGGAGTTCATATAAATGGATGTAAAGACTGCATTTTTACATGGTGATTTGCATGAAGACATATACATGCAACAATCAGAAGGTTTTGTGGCTAAGGGAAAATAGAAGATGGTCTGTAAGCTCAAACAGAGTCTGTATGGGCTGAAATAGGCACCGAGGGAATGGTATGATAAGTTTGATACTTTCATGCAATCTCAAGGTTTTCAGAGAAGTCAAGTTGATCACTGCTTGTACACCAAGAAGGCAATAGATAGCAGCCTGATTATCTTGGTTCTATATATTGATGACATGCTGATTGCTGACATGGATACTCATGCATTGGATTCATTGAAGCAAAGTCTTCATGGTAGCTTTGACATGAAGGATCTTGGTGATGCCAATCACCTTCTTGGGATGCGAATACTCAGAAATAGATCAAAGGGGTTACTCTATCTAACTCAACATGAGTATATATCCAAGAATTTGCAGCGTTTCAATATGGAGGGGGGGAAAGCAATCAAAGTTCCATTGCCTCCATATGTGAAACTCAATGCAGAGGATAGCCCTACATCTGATGATGAGAAGGTTGAAATGGCCAAGACTCTATGTGCTTTAGCTGTTGGCAATTTGATGTATACATGGCAAACCCTGGCAAGAAGCATTGGGAAGCAGTGAAATATATTCTGAGATACCTCAAGGGCACAAAGGATTTGTGCATCTGCTTTTGTAAGCAGAAGGCATTTGTCGTTGGCTTTACAGATGCAGACTATACAGGACATGCGGATTGCAGGAAGTCCACTATAGGATATGTGTCTAACTTCACAAGGGGATCTGTCTCTTGGATATCCAAGCTGCAAAAGTGTGTTGCATTGTCTACTACAGAGGCAGAGTATGTGGCTGCCACTGAGGCATGCAAAGAGGCCTTATGGTTGTCATGTTTGGTTGCTGAGCTTGGGATTACTGAGGTTCCTATTCTTCACTATGATAATCAGAGTGCTATCATGTTAGCACGAAACCCTATCTTTCAAGCAAAGACAAAACACGTATAAGTGAAGTATCATTTCATCAGAGAGGTACTTGATAGTAAGAGCATTGAGCTAGTCAAGGTGCACACTAATGATAACCCTACAGACCTTCTCATGAAAGGTCTTGCAACAGAGAGGTTTGCCCATTGCCCACAGATGATGGGTATTAAATAGGTATAATCTCTTCATCTTTGTACATACTTAGACTTAGGTGATTCTTTTCCTCTACCTTTGGGTACATTGCCTTTAGGGGGGAGGTTGTTGGGATAAATGGCTGTGCCTGTGTCCGCCCGTAAGGGCCAGGTTGTACATAGTACATATACCTATCTAAAATCATTATTGAGGTACACTCTTTAGTACCACAAATCGTGCGTCTCTATCTCTTCTCTCTCTCAACTTGCATCTCTACATAGAAGTTTCATTGTAGCTAACTCAACATTAATCACTAGGCCTCTATACAAATTTCTGGTAATATTTGAATGGACCGAGGAATGCCAATGCACATACGAAGAGTTGAAGAAGGCACTAACCACAACACCCATCTTATGGGCCCTAGACTACTGGACCATAACCTTCCACATTCACATTGATGCCTCAAAGTCTATCATGGGGGCTGTGTTGTGCCAGCTGGGTGAACACAATTTAGACTATCCAATGAGCTTTGCTAGCAAACAACTCACGGACACCGAGATAAACTACTCCACCATGAAGAGGGAGGGGTTAGCCATGGTGTTTGTTGTGAAGAAATTTCAGCATTACCTTTTGGCCACATCTTTTGTCTTCTTTATTGACCATCAAGCCTTGCTTTATCTTGTGAACAAACCCTACACTACGGTACACATTGCTCGATGGTTGCTTTTACTTCTCAAGTTAGATTTCTCTGTGGTTGTATGCAAAGGGAAGCAGCACTACATGGCCGACCATATGTCTTGCATGGACAAGACATCAATGGACGACTTGCCTAACACGCATTTGTTAACCTATCTAGTGAAAGGGACCTGTTTAGAGCAAAGTTGATGCCTTACTGGGCAAATGACATAGTCCAAGTGCTTGAGCATGAACTACCCGAAAGACCTATCGAGAAGGCTCAACTTCGGCGACTTGTCCAACCCTATCAATTGATAGCAGGACAACTCTATATGTTAGGGCATGAAGGCTTGCTATGTAGATGTTGGAACGCTTATCAGAGACTCAACTTCTAGCCACCCATGCGCTGATTTACAAAAAAGCACGCCACAAGAGTTGGTTTGACAAGTATGTCAAGCAGTGAGAATTCGAACATGGTGACTTAGTATTATTGTATTCAATAAAAGGCCACAAGCAGAAGATGAAGTTCAAGGGATTAGGACCTTTTGAGTCTACACTATCAGCCAACAAACCGACAATTTAGAGCTCGAGACCCTAGATAAATAGGGCATAGGCTTCTTCAACGGGAGCCACATAAAGAAATACTATACGAGCCTCCCATACTAGAGCCCCGAGTCTCCACAATAACAGAAATTGAGGAGGAGGATGAGGAGGCAGTGGCACTCGCTTAATTGTGCATAGTAGTCATTGCCTGACAGACATGTGCATTCAACACATTGATCAATGAGGGACCTGATTTCAATATCTTAACTCAAAATCATTGGACTCAAATTGGTCGCTCACATTTATAACCTACCAATGCTAGACTTAGCTCATTTGGGGGTCGATTGTATGCCCTTTTGTTAGGCATGTGCAAATTAGCAGCCTCTATCGAGTCTGAAAGCACACCCATAATCTTTTACATGTTGCCGAACATAAATGAGGCTGGTCAATAATCGCTATTAGGATGCTCATTTAAAAAGCAAGCACATTGTAATGTGGACTACGAGTCACAGTGTATTCACCTTGCTATCGGCAATGTACGAAGAGAAGTCACGGCTTGCAGCAAGGGCATCATGACTCCACCAAAGCTCACAAGGCCACTGGTAGAAAAATCCATTGACAAGTCTAAGGAGGGGGGTTGAGACTTGTCACAACCCACCACACCACACGGTCAGTACACTGTTGAGATCAAGGCTAAGGCCCTTGAACCACTGTTCAAGTGGGTGCCTAAGCATCAAGGATTGCCACCTAGGAGCATGCAATCACGACTCGCAAGCCTAGGAACTCATACTCAAGACCTAGAAGGCAAAGAAGAAACTATAGGCACTGACAAATGGTTAAGCTACGATGGGTCCCCAAGCTCTTATTACAAGTGCAAGGCTATTACGAGGGCAATACCTGGATATGGGTGCCTAAAACTAAGTTGGCCAGGAGCACTATTCGAACACCACCCTCAAACTTGACTATACAAAGCCGCACGATAGATCAGGCGCTAAGGCTGCAAAAAGCTCAAGTGGGAAGCCCATAGAGCCCAACATCATTGACCCAAAACTTCAACAAGTCTATAAATCTAAACCGCAACTTGATGAATCCAAACCAACTCACCCCAACGTTGTTAGTGCTACTCAAGCCTCACAGACATCTGGCAGCACAAAGTTAGAATCCCAAACCAAGCCTAGCGCACGCGAGGTCAAATTGCACACTTTGGAGTAGTTGCAACCACCAACATTAGTTGATGCTGAGCTATCGATTCAAGTCAACACCCAGTAGGCCTTAAACCTTCTTACGAACGACATTCGATTCTTACCTTGGTCACAGAATTAGCTGAAAATACACGGGATGACTTCGTTGGTTGCCTTTGGTGGTGCTTGGATGACCAATTAGACCTAGGTCTCTTAGACGAGCCTTTAGTAGAGCAGAGGTAAGTATGCTGCCTAGCTCATGGGAAGAATCGAAATTTGTGTTCATCAAGGCCCCCCATGCAACTGAAAAACTCATAGACACCAAGATTACATGCGAACAAGCAGGAAAGCAACGCCTCATTACATCTTATGCCAAGGGCACGGTCCTTGCCACCGACCAAGAAACTACAAAGGTGAAACAATTGGCTGCTAACAACTCCTCTTTCTTGCACCAATGGTATGCTCTCAGACTCCAATGGGAGCAAGAAGGCTACCAAATCATGACCAATGATGAGCAAATAAGTGCAATCAAGACCTTAGAATATGACCCAACTTATGTAGTCCCAACCTCCTATAGTGTGTTGACCACCATCTGCAATCGGCCCCTCGAAGAGCACATCATGACTCATCCCTACTTAGATAGCATGTTGACCAAGGAAGAGCTACACATTGCTAGCCGAATGGACTCCGGTGAGATGTCCTCACTCACCTCCCCCATGGAAGCATGCGACCTATTGACATGGACCATTATGCTAAAATGGAGTACAACCCAAACTTCTACACTTGGCTCATGCAAAGGTGAAACACAATGAGCATGTGCTGAATGGTCTCCACCCTTCAACCTCTAATCCTAAGAAGGATTCTTCTCATCTCTAAGGAGGGGAGGGTGTGAATGATAAAAGGTGTGAAACATAAAAACAAACCCAAAACTTCAATCAACATCTAAAAATAGAAAAGAATGTGTAAAAATCAATTCATGATTAAGGACAAGTGCATGGATTGGTTAAAGAAAAATTCTCGTTCTATATTTAAGCATTTCAGTTTTCATAAGCATTTCTTCCATCTCCTACAGGTCTTTTCACAAAGATTAGCTGAAGAATACTAATGGTGGGCTATGGCTTCATGACAGGCACCTACAATGGTAGGATATGAGAAAACTAGCAAGCTGTTGTTCTCAGAGAAAGAGCAGGCAAAGTACAGCCTCTCAGTGGAGACAAGGGTCTATAGCCAATTCAAATTCAGGCACATGCTAAATTAGGAAGACATAGTCATGGAGGAGCCAACCATCAAGCAACTCGTGAAGCAATGTAAGCTACAGAAGTATGTGGAGATAGTGGGCCAAGCTGTGGACTACAAGAAGTGAATGGAATTCCTCCAGACTTTCAATAGGAACCATGGCACCATCATGGTGCATCAAGAGAATGAAGCCTGCTAAGTGGAAATTGAACTGAGTCTTGAGTTGGTGTAGAGAGTAGTGGTCTTGCCCAACAAAGTTGAAAGATGACCAAAAAGGGATGTGTACAGCATGTTGGGAATGGACAAAGTGATGGTCCACACCAATGATGGCATCAGCCTAGCCAACATCCCCGACCCCGAAGTCCAACTACAAGAAAAAATGGTACACACCTTATTCTCCAGCCAAAGGTACGATGCATTGATGAGCAGAATCAATGTGCCAATGCAATGCTGGAAAGCATTGCTGTGCCAAGTCCTTCGATGAGGTGCACCTAAATGGCTTCGTGTGGAAGACAATAGAGACATCGACGAAGGCATTGGCCATAGGTGGAAGACCCATGGGGGGAGAGTCGCCGACCTCCAAATCTAGGAAGTCATCACAAAGGCCTCTACCATTGGCTTCCGAGGGGTCTTGATGGCCATAGTCAAAGAGGCCTTGGGGGAAGAAGCACAAGAAGATGAGGAAGTCGGCAAGACGCCAAACAGGTCCCCTCCATGCCAAGAATAGGAGAAATCCAGTGAGAGGATGGTGAGTGATGAAGAAGGAGAACAACAAGTACAATGTAGCCGTGGAGGGGCCAAGAAGTCGAAGAAAAAGACTCCATAGAAGAAGGCCGAAGAAGAGAGCAGAAAGAAAGGAAAAGTAGATTTGCTAAGAGCCCAAAGTGAGCCCAAAAGTGCCGAAGAAAGAAGAAAGAGAAGGGAAAAGGAGGAGACGAAAAGAATAAAAGTGGAATCCAGGAAGGCTGAAGAGAAGAGGAGGAGGAAAGCAGAGCAAGAGTCCGGGGAGCTAAGGAGGAAGGAAGAAGAAGACTTAGCCCTGCCATTCGCCTCTTAGTGGAGCAGCCTTCAAGGGAAGAGGAGCTAGCAGCCATGAGCCCTCACGAAGAATAACGCCCAAGCACAAGCACCCAAAGACATGCCACCCCTAGTAGTAGTTGAGGGCAAGGGCAAGGGTCTAATTAACCTCATCCCACCTTTCCTAGCTACCATAGTGGATGCCAGCAACCTTGTGGCCTAGGTGTAGTTTCTGGTTAACAAAGAGATTGTTCAAGGTGGAAGTGGAGGGACCCCAGTGACTGGAATAAAAAGATCGGCAACTATGAATGCAGAGTCTAGACAAGACCCCAAGAGGTAGAAGATAGAAGCATCCACAACGACTGCTCCTATAGTGCCGCTATCGTCTACACATTACGATGACTGTGTCAAGGAAGCATCGAAAGCCCTAGAAGGGGAGGAGCATAAAAAATAAATGGATAAAATGATGGGTAGGCTGATGATGGAAATGGAAGAACGTGAGGTTAGAGAGAGATTGAATGTTTGAAGAAGGAGAAGGAGACAGTAACTGAAAAAAGTGGAAAGCACAAGAACCAACCATAGTGGCCCTAGTGCGAAGAAAAAATTAGAGACTAAGGGAGATGCAACAAAAGACCGACGAATGGGTTGCGAAGAGTGAGAAAAGAGTGAAAAACCTGGCAAGTTGACTAGCCCTTGCAAAAGAAAATAGAGTGGTTGCAGAGAGTAGGGCAGAGGCCACACAGATAATACTAGAAGCACAACAATGTGCCTTCCTCAGCACTTTAATGGATGTCACATAGTCAATGGAGGAGGAGGCTGTTGAATCACTAAAGAAAAAGCTAGAGATTTCCCACAGAGCAATAAGGTATGGGCTATGTTCTCAACTATAGGAAGAAGGGACCAACCTAAGCCCACAAGATCAAAGAGATTATTTGCTAAGGGCAGGGTTGATGGTCGAAGAGGCGGACCTACTAAGCTTCAAGGAAGAAGAATTGCAAGAGCCCCAGAAGTGAATTTGAAAGGCAAAGGCCACTTCCAAAATCCGAGCTAGAGTTTAAAATAGGATAGCAAGAAGAGGAACTAGTACCACAACCTCCCTCTCCACAACCGAAAATGCAGCAAGAAGTGGACACCATTGCTGAGAGAAAAGCAAAACTCAAGAAGAAAAGGGTGAGGATGTTGGACCAGGCAAGACAAAGATTAAAAGTCCAACCGACAATAACCCCTAGAGCGCCCATTCCACCACAACCGGATTGCTTCCCAGTGGATTGGAATGTGGATCTCATAGTATGGGAGCAAAAAGAAAATGGCCGCCAATCCTTCGACTTCACTTTTGAATTCCCCTCCACAGTAGGTGGAACCAAGAGAGGGAGAAGAACCCAATATGATGGGGAACTGAAGCACCCAAGTACTGGGAAGACAAAGTCATGGAGGTGCCGCGGACAGTTCAAGGCTATGAGTCCCAACCAAAGTGGCGAAGGAGAATCTGGGATGGCAACATGGACACCTGGATGTCGTTTTGCAACACACTACCCTTCGAGAGAAATGACCCCACACATATGCCATATCCAAGAAGGGTAGGGGTGGATTTCAATCCCAACATCCATGGCAAATATGATTTTCCAAAGATATATAACGTAAATGCCATCAAGCCAAAGGATGACCTGACCTTCTCCAAAACCGATCTATGGGACTCAATTACCCATTTCCTCAACGAGTTCACTTTTTGCCTAGATCCTACCTTGATTACTACTTATAATTATATGAGATTACTTAGGGTACTACTTAGACAAAAGCCTACGCTATAGGAGCACCACTTCCCACCACCCTTTTTTTATCTCAATGCCGTCATAGATAGATGTGCAATGGCTAGGCTAATGATGCGTGCTGCCCTCCAGCCATCTTTTTGCATAGCGCTCTTAGAGAATATGAGCGACAACTCTTTCACTAGCTATAAACATCCCCTCCTATCTACCACTCCTCTTAACGCTTGAATAGGCCTAAAAAGATACATCCAAAGTAGACGATTTCTTAGCAAATCCATTAAGCCTCCAACCTACCCATCTCATGACTCCGATGACAAGGACTAGATCTTCATCTATTTTTTTTAAAAAGAAAGAAAGAAAGAAAAACAAAGACAAAGGAAAAAAGAAATGAGAAAAAGCAAAAGAAAAGAATAAGGGAAAAAGCAAAGAAAATAACAAGAGAAATCAATCGCATCATCACACTACAAGTAGGCCACAGTCACTGCACCTAGGGGTCCTCAAGTTAGGCGCATTCAGTGGCTTCGGTCTGGCCCGCTCCATCCCTAACCTCCTAGGCCATTTTTATTCCCCACGTCACACTTAGGGCACATCAAGGGCAGGACATGCCTAGGGAGGCCACCCTCAGAGACATGTCTCCCTAAGCCACACTTACCGCACCCCCCTTAGGCAAGAACTGGGTCCTCAAGTGTGGGACAACACCTAGTTCCACTAGCACGAGCACAATGCACCACATGGTAAGATAGACACACCCCCAAGTAGTGCACCTTCTTTTCTTTGCAGGTAACTCCAAATAATGCAAGCCACCAACTTTGGAGGCCCTATTATCATCAACTCACACGACCACCTTTCAAAAAACAACGTGGGAGAGCACTGAATATTCTAGCAAGGCTCTCTCAAAGATAAAGGAGATCCTCTCAAAGATGAAGGAGGTCCTCTCAAAGATGAAGGAGGTCCTCTCAAGGATCAAGGAGAACCTATGAGGGCTCTCACAAGGAAAGTGCGGGGCACAATGTAATTCATTTTATAAGAGCGCTAGGCTCCCTCCTGTGCAAGTTGTAAAGTCTAAACGGACCTAGGTGAAGGGATAAGAAACTAAAAGGGAATAGGGAAAGAGGACCTTGGTAAGATGCTCGGTCATGTCAAAAAGGGACCAAGTGTCCAAGGGATTTAGGGCTTGTATATAAACCTAAAAAGTGAATGAGGAGCTCATTCTTTGGTGTGTGGCAAAAGTGGTCTCTTCTTCTTCTCTTCTTCTCTCCTTCTTGCTTGCTTGTGTATGCTCGAGAGAGGGAGTGTGGGGAAGTGAGGGAGTGAGTGTGTGAGGGTGAGGAATTGTGGAGAAGAAGCTCTCCATCATCTCCTCTCTTCTTCTTCTTCTTCTTCTTCTTCTCTTGCGCGCGGCTATGGAGGATGGAGCTTGAAGGAGGAGGCTTGAGGTTGCTAAGCTTACATCTCGAATCATGGAGCTACTTGCTTGCTTGAGGGAGGAGGCTACTCATTCGGGCATCAAAGTAAACTCACTACACCCCTGTAGGATCGAAGGTGCGTCAGCTAGGTGAGAGATAGCCATTTGTGCTTGCTTGAAATGCTTGAAGCAATAAGCGGTTCATAGGTCTTGACGGTTGAGCGTGAACTCCCACTACAAGTACATATAGTTTCTCAAAATCTAGAATACTTTTTTACCTCTCAAGTTATCAACTACCACCAAGTGAGATTGAGTAAACTTTTATCTAGCTGACTTTATTATCTATTACCGATCTAGTAGCCAACAATAAAAATTAGATGCTCTTGCATGTTGATCCTACCTTACACCTAAGAAAGGAGATGTAGCATATGATCAACAATAAGCAATACTCTTAAAGCTAGATCAACTCAAGTTGCATGCAAATAACCAATAAGGTTCCCAATAAGGTGCCCAAGTAAAGAAATAATTTTCTTATCTTGAGATATAAATTGCCAACTACAATAAGAAAGAGAAAGTAATCTGGGAGATTTTGAGGAAGTTGATGGGCTATTTTACTACACGATTTTTATGTATATAGGGTTATTCTACTACAAGGGTCTTCTCTATATACTATCAGACACAACCAAATCACAAACACTCCAAGAAAGACATGTTCTTCAAACAACATGACATTTTGGAGTAAACAAGACAATTGAACTTTTCTAGTGGCCTCAAATATGGAAACTAGTCAAAGAATTTATACGCAATTGTGACCCTTCTAGTAGAGAAAAAGTCTCACAACATTGCTCATATGGTTTATGTCAGCCCTTGCAAAGCCCTAGCAAGCATGGTGACCAGTATCAATGGACTTGATAATGAATTAATGGGATAGGAACTTCAATGCTCTTCCTTGAAAACATCTATCACTACCATGGTTTGCATGATGATAGTGTCTTGGATCATGGACCATAGTTGAAATCCAATTTTTGAAGAGGACTCTTCAAGCTCATGAGTGTACAATTCAATCTCCCTTCAACCAATCACTTGTGATGCAAGTGAATGAATGTGGTAACCTTCCTCCAATCTCGAGCGAGCACCTATTAAAATTCAAGATTTCCATTGGCAACATCCATCAAAATCTACACCGTTAACAAGAAGCAACATTGCTTGTTGTGGAACTCATGGCTAGAGGAGGGGGTAATGCCACAAACATGTAGATTCTAGAAGGATCTAAATTTCCATAGAAGATTTAGAACACTTTAGAAAAAAGTTCTAAAGGCTTCCTTAGACGAGGTCTCCATATATTAGCACTTTATGTCAGTGCTAATGCTATGGCTAGTGTCATCAAGGCTTACATAATTACTTATGTCATCGATACTTGTGTCATTGCTTATGCTAGATTTCCAAAAAGCTTCCCACCAATTATTATAAATGGGAGCCTTGGGCTACAAGCCCTTCAACCTTGCCAATGCCAATTGTGAGGATCTTGCAAGGTAAGTCCTCTTCCAGTTCTTGTCTCATAATCCAATCCTATCTTGTATCCAAGTCTTGTCTTGTATTGCATTTTGGCATATCAATCTTGTATTTACTATATATAGTATTGTATTCAATGTTGTTAAAATAATAGTATCATGCTCCCTCAAATTATCATCTTGTATTTGTGTTGGATCTATGCAAGCAATAGTTATTATTCTTGTTGAGTTCTTGTTGCACTCATAGCATAACCATGGGCCTTGATCATGAACTATTAGTTTTCTTGTGCTCCTCTTGCTAGCATAAATTGGCCAAGTCTTGATTGGAAAGGTATTCTATTTGCTAAGTGAGTGTTTTAAGATCAAAATTTGTATCTTTGAATATGCATATATTTTGATAAGTACTCTAAAAGTTGTTTATGAATTTTTTTTTTGGTCTCTTGAGGTTGATCACAAAGGAAATGGCTCCTTAGCTGCAATGCTTTGGTTACAATCTAGGGCACTTGTTGATAACTTTTTTCCATTTTGAATAATGCTAGACTCACCAATGCTTTGTTTACAAAAGGGTTGAAAAGACATGTGAGATCAAGAAAGGCATTGACTTCTTCCAATTGATACTTTTAATAATTAGTCTGGCCTTGATGATAAAGAGAAGACATCATTAAATAGATTATCGACAAAAAGAAGGGCCTTTCACTCCTCAAGTTCATGAGAAGAGCTTTTTAAAGCAATGGGTCAATGACAAAGGCAAATTGCTTTGTCTTTTAATGCAGAAGTGATTTTGAACAATAGTCTTGTAGATGGATTTTGAATATCAAAGGAAAACAAAAACAATACGACTCTAAGGGCACCTTGAGAGTTTGAAAGAAAAGTATGAAACGTGTATGAAAAGCCACTAAATGTTTCAGAACCAATGTTCTAATTGTGGCATGTTGTTTGCAAAAAGATGCCTATGAAGGATGTTCTGAAGGGATTTAAGAATGCCTCTCCATTGTGTGCATTTTGTCAAAGGGATAATTAAGACCTTATCCATACCCATATATGTTGGGAATGTGAAGATGTACAATGATTTCTGAGGAAGATTATGAATTATATGAAAGAGGTTAGGTTGTATTTTATTATCACCTAGAAACAAGCTATTCTTGGTGATAAAGGATATCTATACTACTTTATAATTGAGACTATACGTTAGGTGATGTGCCAAACCACCACAAAGCTCCCAAACCTACTTTTTATCACCAAAGCAAAATCAAATCAGGTCTTGCATGGAAAGAACATTCGTGGTCATTATGACCAGATGTGGTATTCATTGGTAGATTTCCTCTCTCCTATTGTGCCATCCTGATCTTGCTTGCATTTTGCTCTTGCTACTCCTAGATGATAGACTGATCATGCTTGAGTTGCTCCTAGGAGCGTGCAACCTACTTGCGATAACCTGCGTGCTCGTGCTGCTCCTACCTCCAACCTACCTACGACAAACTGGTAAATTCATCTCTCTCTCTCTCTCTCTCTCTCTCTCTCTCTCTCTCTCTCTCTCTCTCTCTCTCTCTCTCTCTCTCTCTCTCTCTCTCTCTCTCTCTCTCTCTCTCTCTCTCTCTCTCTCTCTCTCTCTCATGTCGGGGGGAGGGGCTCGCATGAATCTTGGGATCTACTAAGGGCCTTAATCATTGGGAAGGTTTTGGTAATTTAGGTTTGACATTTTGTTTGGTAGGAAGATTAAATGACATTTTGTTCGTGGAAATTTCGCTCCACAAATCTTAGAAATTGTAGTTGCTATCTTGGGCAAGCTATCCAAGTCAAATCACACCTTCAAAAATGTTTTTATGAGCTTGCAAGCAAGCTTCAATATAACATTTTTATGGATTATGGGTATATCTCTTTACTTTTTGTAATGTAACTCATCACATTGTGAAAAATGGGAACTCTTCTAAACTTTGAAAGCTAGGCAACTACTTGCATAAGGCATATATAGAAACTTTGCGACCTTTTAAACTCAAAATTTTTAAAAAGAGTTTTTTCATGTCCTCTATGAAAGTACTTTACTAAAAAACGCGCGAGTTTTCCAAACCTATGTATAAATCAATCCTTTATAAGAAATATTTCAAAAGATTCCAATGTTTCTTCAAAGGGTTAATATCACCCAAAACCTTTTCGATTATCCTCATTGAAAAAGAGGTGAAATTGGAAGAAATAGGACCTCTTCAAGTACAAGAGTAAATGGAAATAGAAATGATTGTCACTGTCCCATTGAATGACTAAGAAAACATATAACAATGATGAAGCGACCTAGAAGGCACAAAAAAAGCTGTATCTTTTTTCAATTGAGTATTCTATGGGTAGAAATCGACACATGTTTCTATAAAGATGAGCTTGTATACTTGGTAAACTTGCATTCCCATAGGGTAATTTTTTTTCAGTGAATTAATTGTTTCCTTTTTTAAGGGTTGTGACCTATACATAGTGGAAACATATCTACTCATTTATCTACAAAAGGAAGTGATTGAATTTTTTTAAAGAGGAAAGTGTACCTAGAGATCCTCCAACCAAAAGGACATCTCCTTTAATAAATGCATCAAAATCACATCATGATGATAGTCTATATATATGGGCTTGAATGCACATGATACTAAGTAGCTTCTTAATAATGGCTACTTCAAGGTGCAATATTTGTATGCATTAGAGATGTAGCAAGCCTTATATCATTGATACCATCTATAAGCCTCGAAGAAAGAATTAGTCAATACACATACCTCAATACATTTGAAGTTAATAACGATTAACAATGGGTAAGAGGATGGATGCCTTATTTGAGTGCTTGTTCATAGCAACAAATTGGTGTGAACTTTGGGTGGATGAACTTTTCTATAACCAACGCATTTGGTTGGCTAGTTGGGTTACATGGCACATGAAGAGTTATTACTCAAGTAATGGGGTGTTAAACCCATGGTTCTTCATTTCCATGAGATTACATGGTACACATTTTTTATGAGTTCAATGGTCGAAAGTTGGCCCATTGTATTTAAATGGGGGCACCACAAGTGAAGGATCTTATGAGGCTTGGTTTTCCTCTTGGTTGGTTACGCATAATAGGGGTTTTAATGCCTTTTAGAGGCCACATATATCACAAATTCAGAATTAGTTGTGCAAATGTAGGAAGGAAAATGTTTGGTTCAAAACTCAACAACCAAAATAAAGCCACTCATAATTTTGAACAAATGAATGCTTTGTATTCTTTTGGAAAACCAAGAATAAACCTCATTTGCAACCAAAAAAAAGGCTCAAAACTAGTTTTCAAAAAGCAAGGGCTTCTAACATTAGGCTACAAGGTCTTCACCAACATGGATGACATAATGCACATGGTTTAAGAATAGCTTGTTGTTTTAGAGTGGCTTCTCTTTATAGCAAAGCAAAAATGACTAACCAATTGTGTGGATGGAGGCCTTCATAAACTCTGCCATGAACTCCTCCTCTAGTATTGTCTCAAACAACAACCTCCCTTCTTATTTGCATGCATCTAATTCCAAGTCCTTATCAAAGAGTTTCAAGGTGCCTTGGGTGCAGGTAAGTTTCCCTTTGTCTTATTGGAACATATTTGAAGGAATAACCATGATTATTTCATAGGTTGTAAGACAATACATTTGCAAATGGCAATCACAATAGCTTCACATGTCTCTGCTCTCTCCATGTGGGAAATTGGGGTGGTAGTATAGAAACATGAAATGATAGCAATCAAACTCACTATGTGGCTAGGGTCATCATAAGCTCCTTACTTTGCCATTTCTCTAGCTTAGCCATTAAAATAAACCAACCCAAGTCACCTAGCCATGAGCCATCATAAGTTCCTTACTTTACTATTCCACTACACAAGAAGTTTTTGACAATTTTCCATGTGGAAGAAGGGGTTGTTTTCCGTTATTTTTCTTTAAAGTGTTTAACATCATGAACTTTAGCTTAGGAAGCACCATATACCTAGTTAGATGTAATTGGGGCCCTTGCTCGTAATCGCACCTAGCTCAAGGGGTATCACATGTGATCAATAGAAGGGTTATTTTATTTAATAAAATTTATCGGATTACATTTACAAAATAAGCTTTTTAATTGCAAATTGACAAAAAAAACCATAAGTTTCTTAAGGAAAAAGGGATATTTCATTGGCTTATAGCATGTAAGTAAAGGATACCTTGTGAATGCACATGACATGGATGATTTCTTATAGGTACATTCTTTGAGGTACCTAACTAATATGCAGTTCCTCCTTGGCGAAAGCTTATGATAGTACCATAATTCACAATGTGGGAATTATAGTGGGACTTTATCTAGAACTTCTTGTGTAAGCTTAGCCAATGAAATGGGACTTAGACTGCTTACGCTCCGAGTGATAGATACCCAACCATTGCCCAGAGTGTAGGCATGCACTTTTTGAAACTGGGTACAGACATGGGCATAATACCTGTACACACCAAAAATATATATTTTGTAAAAAAGTGAAAAATAATAAACATACATTTTTAAAAATGATTTGCAAATGCAAAAAATGCATCCTTGTCTGTCGAAGTACAAAGTGGATAGAGAGGACTCCCCATTCAAAATTGGGCAAGGAATTAAGGAAACAACAAAATCATGCCAACTCCAATGTGTAAAGCTGTGGATATCCAACCTCTAAATAAGTGCTTAGATTGGTAAAATAAATATTAGGGTAAAGACGAGGGGCAAAATCTTGCCCAAAGATTATTTTTAAAAGATTTTCTTGGTCACTTGGAAAGAGACCTTGTGATAACACGCATTTGGAATGTGGGTGTACAAACGGAGAGGTGGGACGCATCTCTTGGGGAGAAAAACAAACGCAGGAAGCGCAGGCAGATAGCCCACAACCATTATATATTTAGCATCCTATATGTATAGATATAACACCCTCGGAATTGCAGTTACTTACCTGCAGGTAGACGCATACCCACAGAGAGAGAGAGAGAGATCTGCCTTCCTGTGGCATCTGAAACACCACCCAGTTACTTACCTACAGGTAGACGCATACCCACAGAGAGAGAGAGAGAGATCTGCCTTCCTGTGGCATCTGAAACACCACCCAATCAGCTACCCCCCCATTGGATTCTGTGGTACGATAATTGACTCACCAATCTCAATCTGCAACCCGCCCATTGGATTTCTGTGGTACGATAAGTGACTCGCCAATCAAACTTTTCTCAGATGTTCTGCATCATAAATTTGCACCTTGTGATCTTTCTGTCAGCGATTAGTAGCAGAAAATCTCAAACATCATCAATCATCAATCATCAGACATGATCCTTTGAAGGTCGAGTGATCATTGTTCCTCCCTTTGTCAGAAACATAAAAGAAAGACCAGGACTAAACATCATTAACGGTTGGCATGAGTTGGCTTTAGCTTCAGAGTTTCTTTTCTACTCCTCTTCCTGTCGGAAGAACCGATCACAAGAAGTTTTAGACAAATTAGCACTATAATTCTCACATTGTGAATTATGACAATATCATGAGCTTTTGCGAGCGAGGGATCGCATACTTAGCTAGGCGCCATTGGTGGCATGGGTCTGCCACCAACCGCTCCTAGCTAGGTGTGCGGCCCTTCCCAAGCTGAAGCTCATAAGGTTGAACACGATACGGAAAAAAAAAGGGAAAACATCCCCTTCTCCCACATGGAAAAATGTCAGAAACTTCTTGTGAATGTGTTTGTGATACACGTACTTACTTGTAATACATACCTAATGGTTTATGTAGTTGTGATGATGGTTTATCCTGTCGTTGTGACCCATGAATGCCGGATACGTAATGGTTATCCCGTTGTTCTGACCCGTGAATGTCACAGGTGCAAGACATCTGATGTGAAGACAAACTAGGACCTGCACAGCCAAATTTTAGGCTTTACTGCACCACTCTTCATGGGCAATGGTTCAAGCAACCGGCGTAACTGGCGTGGACAGCAGAATCCCACTCTTCCTCCACCTCCAGGATATGCCAATGCTCATTTAGGAGCCCCCACGTACATCCCCTACAACCATTCAGCCAGCGGCCGCAACGCACGCATCCCACCAGACGTCAGGATGCCATACTATCCTCAAGGCTATGTCCCAAACAATGGTCAGATTTTTATGAGCATGCCCTCTGGTGCTTACAGTCAAGCTGTTGCCCCACCGTCATCTTCGATTGTGAATTATGTTATTCAGCAAAATCTTAGCACAATTCGTCATGATGTGAATGTAAAGAAGGCAACAGTTCATTTGGAGAAAGACGACCAAAACCCAGGTTTCTATTTGGTTGCTTTTACCTTTGATGCCATTGTTCCAGGGAGGTATGTAGTTTGCAGCTGATTTCGTCTATCTCTGAAAAGAGAGCTATTATGGGGCAGAACATGCGATATTCAATATCTGGATTTTTTTTTTCAGCATCTGCATTTTCTTCTATGCCAAGGAGGGGCCTGAATGCAGTCTGATTCCTGTTAAACCCCATACTTTCAAGCCAGTAAGGGTACCATTTGATAAAGGGTTAGGTCAGAAGTTCAGACAGGAGCCGGGGACAGGTGTCGATCTGTCTGCATTTGATCCTTCAGACCTCAGGGAAGTGAAAAACAATGAAATATTCCCATTAATTGTGAGAACAGAGACTTTATTGAAAGATCTTCCAGTGGATGCTGAGCCTAAGCCACCCGGGGCCCCATTGCCAAAATCAGTTAATGCACAAATGACTCAGTGTGTTCTGGAGATGAAAGGTGACATTCGGGCTGTCAAAGTGGTGAAACAGATGATATGGGTGGATGGTAGGCGGTATGAGTTACAAGAAATATATGGAATCGAGAATGTGGATGGAGGGGGTGGCATCGATAGCAGTGACTTTGGCAAGGAGTGTGTTATTTGCCTTTCTGAGCAAAGGGATACAGCCGTACTGCCCTGCAGGCACATGGTAAGGGTTGATATAATCCTGGAGAAAATGGCTTTGCCAAGCTTTGATCCTTATCTTTTCCTCTAACAGCTGTAACTTAAGGCAAGAAATTTTAACAGCTTTCACAGGCTCTCAAAACCTGTCTAATGAACTCTTGCAGAAGTGGTTTTTGTAATGAATGCAGACACTATCTGATATTCTACTGATTGCCTGTGTAGAATGACAATATCAGTTTTATTTGATGCTGGCTTTTGTAAGTGTTGCTTTTTTTCTTCACAGTGCATGTGCAGCGAGTGTGCTAAACTACTGCAACGACAAACAAATCGATGCCCCATATGCAGAACTCCAGTTGAAAAGCTTTTGGAAATCAAGATCCCAAAACCAGAGGAAAGCAGAGCATAAGTACATTTTGCCAAAGACTCCACAGGTTTTGTGCTCAACGCAAACATTAGTAGTGAATCTGAGCAGTGTCTTATTTTGTATTTTAGTGCCACATTTTATGGTATTGTTCTGTGTGTCTGGTATGGGGATAACCCCCTAGCTGTGGACAACACCGGCAAATGAGCAGCTGGCATTCTGGAAATGATCTTCTCCTTGTATATACCTGCATTAATAATGATGTAATAAGTATTAAGGCTGCCCATAGTCAATAAATATGTAATAAGTATAAAGGCTGCCCATAGTGAATCACGCTGTACTACTGGTACACATGCACCCCTGCACGTTGCTGAACTGCACATTCTTGGAATGCACTTGCTGTCCTGTCTAGGACAGAATGCGGCTCAGCCTCTAGCAGCCTACGACTGTGAGTCTCTGAGCCTCCAGTCATGAACCATGATCTCAGTCTCATATGACACTGAAAGCTTGCCAAGGAAGTTGAGGAATGATGATGAAAATTGAAAGTCCCTGAAGATGAGAAGAGTGTGCCTTAGACAGGCTATTGGATAAGTCTGGCTGGTTCCACAGCCCATTGACTAGTTTAAGTGGGACAGGAGGCTGCCTATGCACCCATTCCTGGACACTTGTGTCATGCTTGCACACCATGACATTGATTTGCCATGTCATTGGCCTGTCAGTGAGTTCAGTTGCAAAGATTGAGCACTTCAATATCTGGGCAGCTCTCTGGTCCATCACATGTCTCCCCTATTGTCTGCTTTCCAAATTCCAATATTAGCTCAGAGAGAGATTTCCAAATTCACAAGCAATTTTATTTGGAAATCTAGGGTTCACTTCAAAGTTCTCTCACCTGCCAAATGGAGTTTATGGATCACACTCTTCTTGATTCATGAAAAGTTAAAGATATGTGCCTTTCTCGGAGTTTGCCTACAATATATTACATTCATCCGCAGGAAAATCTTCAAAAATTAGCAAGGCAAAGTGATTCTTCCTCTAGTTATTTGCTTTGAAGAATATTTTTGTTGTGGATAAGTTTGCTTTGGATTTTAAAATAGCAAGGAAAAAGTGGCTCAAGAGCAACAAAGGAAGCAAGCTTATGAATGTTTTCTTGAAATTTGACAAAAGTAGGCTAACACAAGGTTCTAACCCAATTCCATCCTTTCCAAAGTTGTCCAATACGTTTTTTTGGTTATTCAACACAATTAGCAAAATAAAAGAAGTTTCTTATTGACTTGAGCTTCCAACACAATGGAAGAATATAGTGGGAGATATGATGCCTTTCATGTAAGTCTACTTAAATGGTACTTGTATTTAAATGACAGGGTTTTGAATGGAGACAACAGAGAATATATGACAGATACTAGTAGTGAATGAACTCAAAAACTTAGAAACTTGAATGAATGATGATGAATGAAGTACAATGGGGAAGCTCCATCAAGAACTTGGAACAAGTCCTTATCAATCTTGACCATAAGACTAAGAGCACAAATCTTGCTCACCAAAAGAAGACGATATCTTCTAGATTCTATTCTCCTCATGACCTGCACAAAGAACCTGTCAAGGATCTCCATCAATAACTCGGAACGAGTCCTTATCAAACTTGACCATAAGACCAAGAGCATAAATCTTGTTCACTGAAAGAAGATGAAAGCCCAAACTTGTCACATAGAAAACTTCTGATGTGTGGGCACCACCTTTGTCCCTTTGGGATGAGTTGCATGTCACCTTTGCCTTTTATAGGGACCAAAGAGTTGTCATCTATGAGAATTTGCCTATGCCTCGGATGCCTACGGTTAATACCATCACGGGTCTCGAGGTGGCTGCTTAACCTTGATTTATATAGAAATTTAGGGTTTACAGCTTTAGCAAAGAACCCTATGTTTCTTGCTTGCACAAAGCACATTGAGGTTCAGTATCACTATGTTCGAGAGCGGATTGTGGATTTCGAGTTAGCAATGGCCTATTGTCTCATGGAGGACAACGCAGCTAATCTTTTCACGAAGCCTTTGCCCTAGGCTTCTATGCTTCATCACATGAGGTTGTTGGGTCTTTAGCCACTCCGGGGATTTGAGAGGGGTGTTAGCCTACCTATGTTAGCTATGCCAATTTGTCATCTCTTGGTTGTGAGCTCCTATCAGAGTGTGACGGAGACATAGGAGCTTTGGTAGTTTAGGCGCATTTTCTTTATTTGCTGGCTTTTTGTGTGCATTCCTAGGAGAGTTTCTGCTTTCCATAGTCTGTCTACATTTGTTAGACATTGCCAATGTCATCCAGGATTTTTCCGTAGTCACCCCTATTTATTCTGCCTTTTTTCTTTTCTTTAGTGACCAGCATTTAAATGCTGGTCAGCCAGTTTTTTGGCACCTACCAGTGCAAGTTGGCTAGATTTGGGCATTTATGGCTATTTATAGCTAGCCCACCCACTTAGCAGACAAACACGCTCTTCAGTCTTCAATCTTCCCTTTGCAGTTGCACACTCTGACTCTCTGTGTTTGGTAGTGCCATTGTCATCAACCCAATCCGGTGCCCTCATCGATGCTTTGGGTTGCGTGCAAGGATTGATCAGTCCATCTCTGTTGTATCAACATTCTTCTTGAGTTAGTGCAATATTCTTCCTTCTTCTTCTGCTTCCTCTCTCTTTGCTTTTCTCTGTGTTCATGTTTCTCTTCCGTTGCGCACTCTCGTAGTTGACGGCTGAAATATGTGGCTTACGTGACAGTGCATTAGCCACAACATTCTTTTTACCATTAATATGTACAATCTAAAAATGAAACATAGAGGGAAAATTTGCCCATCTTGTATGCTTCTCTGACAACTTTGTCTATGTCAAAAAGTACCTCACAGTCTGATGGTCTGTCTCGACTGTCAAATCAGCCCTAACAAGTAATATTTCCATGTAGACAGTGCATGAATCACAGTATCCTAGTTGCCCCATCATAATATGCATGCCTAGCTGTCCAAAATCCATTGGATTGACACTTCCATGATGGCCTTGCATTTGCATTTCTTGCCCCAAAGGTACCAATTGTTTTCATTAGCATCTTTGGGAGCTTCAAGTGAAGACTTTGGCATTACCTTTGGTGCACCTTGCTATCTCAAACATGTAGAAGATTTCTTCTTCTTCTTGCCCTTGCTGTCCTTCTTCGGAGCATTCAAAAATTGAGTAAATTGAGCTTTTTTTGCCAATTCAGCAAAGAGATTTGTTGTTGTTCTCATCCGATTTTTGAACTAGTAATCAAATTCCACTTCACTTTGCTGGTCATCAGCCTCATTATGCCTTGAAGGCCCTGCATCTTGCCCAACAACATTTTCAGCTTGTTGTCCACCATGTGAGCTTTGTCCAAGATCAGGTCCAAGATTAGGCATTGCATTTCCTTCTTCCCCCTGTTGAGTGGTTATACTGAGAGGCATCATCACTGCTTGATTCCATCTCACTGTATGAAGACATCTTGCTGTAATTTCTCAACTGAGAGCATAAATCAGCACTAGCATAAAGCTTTGGCTGGCAACAAGTGCCTTGGGCAGCCCACCAAATCAAGGAATTGAGTGGGATCCTGGCAATGGAACCATGAAACCGGTTTTTCTTCTTGGAGAGTGGTAATTCCCTGATCAAGCACTTAATTACAACAATCAACAAATAAACATAAATTGAAATGCACAATTCACCTTCAAAATTCTTGGATGGTGGACACCCTATCAGTCCCAAAACTAGTGCCCCCTTTGGTATTTATTTATCTTCAATTGCCAATGAATTTATTACAAGCCAAGGTTCCACAATCTCCTTGGCTGATCCAAAAGCCCCTTACTAGTCCAACAATCAGGAAAAAAAGTAGGCAGTTGTCCCTTGATTTTCACCCAAGACATGCTCTGATTGGACCCCAACTGGCCAAATGTTCCCCCAAATTTACAATGGATGGCTTGGCATCTGAAATCCATGACAATACAACAAATTTCAGGTGTTGATTTCAATGTATTATGCCTTCTCTTGTTGGCATGGGTCTCGAGGTAGTTGCTACACCCCAATAATTTCTGCAAAAATTTAGGGTTTACATTAGAATCCCTTTGCTATCCACCAAATCTGGCTTTGTTCAAATGGCTGAGAAATGCTGAGATCTCTAGAGAATGTGCTGACTGAATATCGGCGATTGCTCGCTAAGTTCTCCACCACAAGAGCTGCAGAGTCCCTTAATGACGAGGTCACATTGTTCCTTAATAAGCTTACAAAGAGATATTTCAATTTTATTTAGCAAGTGATTTCATAGCTGATTGTGCTATACATTTTATGAATCTCAGCATCAGCTACTGTGTATACTTAGCTATTTGATTAGTTTCATAACAATGCTACTCACTCTTTAAAGAGAGCTCTTGTTACCACTTCTTAAAAGGGGTAGCAAGGGAAGGGCAAGAAGGCACAAAACCAAAATCAAAATCAAACTTAAACACAAAATAGTGAATCATAAGGGAATTTTCAGTTGTCTCTTAGACCTGGATGGTAGAATGTGCCTAAGAAAAATAGTTACTACCAATATTGTCAAAAGGCTGGCCATTTTGATGACGAGTATTGTTCAAAGGACAGAGGCACACAACCAAAACCCAAAAATCAAACCCCTGCCCCTCAGCATCAAGGTAACCCCCAATAGGGGGAGGTAGGGTGGAGGCAACCAACAAATATAGGGACAGTGAAGATCTCAAATTATCGGTTAGCCATCACAATCAATACCATTCTCAACTTTAGAGGGCATATCTGACTGGCTTGCTAGACCAGTGATAGATTTTTGTCCTTAGGCCCACCTTGTCTCTATAGAGATATCAAAGGATGTGAGCTTGGTCCATATTTGTGAGTTGCTTATCACTAATGAGACGACCATAGAAGCCCATTCTACCTGATTGAGCAGTTTTTTCACTCCTTGGATTGTGTATAGTAGAGCCACTCATTACATGACCCCCATTCAAGACATTTTTCTTATTCAAGTGTCACGAGAATGCGAAATGAACTTAATGATTTAATTAAACTTATGAAGATTTTTAATTCAAATGTACTTTAATTCTTGTAGCCCTAGCTCTTGGCATGGTGACCATTACATAGACAGTGAATGATTTGACATTAGGCATACAGTGGACAAGTGTAGAGGCTATGTGGTACAAGAGCAATGCAAAAGTAACAAGGTGCCAAATGTGAAACTTTCATTAAATTGAAAGTTTTCACCTTAGAAATTGAGTTGTATTGAAAGTTTTGCCTAGTAACCAGCTCACTTACGGCACTTAAGTTATTAAGCAGGCCTTGAGCTAATGTTTCGTCTAGTGAGCAGCTCACTTATGATCCACTTAGTCCAATGGTGTAAGGTTTTAATAGAAGCATGGTGTTGACAATGAAAAGACATTTGCTTCGATTGCATGGTTGATATCATTCCACTTGTTAGTTACACTAGCTGCTCTATTAGATGGATGTTAAGAGTAGCTTTCTGAACAGTTATTTGGATGAGAAAGTCTATGTGGAGCAGCTGTCAGAGTGCAGCAAATGCAGAGGTGTATGGGAAAATTTGAAAGAAAATAAACACGAGAAAAAGGGAGAGAGGAAAGAGATAGAAGAACGCAAAAATCTGCAGTAAGTGAATGTTGAAATGAAGAGGGTAGATATACAAGGACTGTAGACATATCTCCTCCAGCCGAAGCTCTCCCACCAGTACCTGAAAACCAAGTGTGTGGAGCAGGTTGCCAAGTGGGATAAATAGGAGAAAAGAATGCAATAAAATAATGCAATCGGCCAGTAAAAAACTGGCCAACCTGATCAGAAAATTGCCGACTACATAAATGAATAAAATAATCAGCGATCAGTCCTCCAGCTTCACGTGGCACCATTGCCTGCTTGATAAACTGCCCATACACTATGTCTGCTGAAAATGCCCGTTGATTGACAAGAATAATGACTAATGAATAATGCCCTCCGAGAGTACCTCCGAGAGAATTGACTCAACCAATGGTAACTTGAGAAATGATAGTTCAAGGGATGAATAATCTCTAACTTCCCCTATCAGATCTTGGATATAGCATAAGGCTCAAGGATTTGGAGTGCTGTCGGAGAAGATGCTGAGGAAGCGCCTTCGTAAACAAATTTGTAAGATTATCCTCCATCTTGTAGTAAACCACATCAATGGTCTCATCCAAGATCTTCTCCTGAATGAAATGGGATTGAATCTCAATATGCTTCGATCTCGCATGAACCACTGGGTCTTGTGCCAAAGCAATGCAACTCTCATTGTTTCAATGAAGTGTTGTTGGACTTATCTGAGGACAACCAAGCTCTCCTAGTAACCTCGGAAGCCATACCATACCGTCTCACATGTGGTAGAAGAGGCCGCTCTATACTCCGCCTCGGTGGAAGAAAGGGCAACAATGGGCTGCTTCTTGCTACTCCAAGAGATAACACTTGCACTCAAAGTAAAACAATATCGTGTCATTGACCTTCGATGGTCAACATCTTCGGCCCATCCAAACTATAAGAACCAAAGAGAAATCTCGAGTACTTACTAGATAATGGATGCCAAGATCGGGGGTTCCCATTAGGAACCGCAAAATCCTCATAGTAGCCTTCCAATGTACCATCTTGGGTTCACTCATAAACCTAGCCAACAGACCTATAGGAAAGCACACAACATGTGTGTTAAGAAGCCAAATCAAGAATCCAATCAACTACCTGTAGCAGGTAGCATCCACTACGGGAGAATTCGCATGGGTTGTAGCCTTCCAATTCGGATCCATAGGAGTAGAAATGGTCTTACATCCCTCCATCTCAAATGTGGCCAAGAGCTCCTCCACAAACCGTTGCTGGGAGATGAAAATCTCCCTTGGAGTCTGGTAAATCTCATGGCCTAAAAATAAATGAAGTCTCATATTTGGCATCTTGAACACCTTGTGTAGTGCTGCCTTAGTCTCCTTGACCTTCTGGGCATGATCACCTGTCAAAATAAGATCATTCACATAAAGCACAAACAGCACGTGCCCTCTAGGTGAGGTGTGGACATATAGTTGGGGATCGGAATGTCAATACCCCAACTTCCCTTGGAGAAACGAATCGATCTTCTTCTTCCAAGCACGTGGAGCCTATTTGAGGCTGTAAGGGGCCTTCTTCAACCTATACACCTGTCCATCTAATGAGGAAAAGTCAGGAGGCTACTCAATATAGATCTCCTTCAAATCACCATTTAGGACGTCAAAATTTACATCAAGTTGATAAATTGGCCATCTCCTATGCCTGGTTAAGGCAAGAATGGCTCTAATGGTAGATATCCAAAGTGAGAGGTAGGTGTCATGGAAATCCACCCCTGGCTGTTGTGTGAAGCCCTTTGCAACAACCAATGACAAGGTCCCAAAGTCCTTGAGATTCAAGCACTTGTTATATGAAGTTCAACCCAGTGGTGAAATTCGACCCATTAAAACGAGTCTTATCCGTGAAGGCATTTTTGGCCGTTGCAACATGAGTGGTGGTGCTAGGAGATAGAGGTGTGTAATGGGGGTAGGGTGAATAGGGGGGATAGTGGGGGAGTAGAGTACATTGAGGAAGGAATCCTAGAGTGCCCACCATACATACAAGAAGTGTAGCATAGCGGATCCAAATATGGGCAAGGGCGGATTGGGTATGAGCATGGTAACTGCTTGTAGAGCCCAAGGTGGAGGGATAGGGGCATGAGGAGCAGAGGATGGAAATTCTTGCGTAGGAGTGATCAAAGGGATGTGTGATGATAGTCCATAAACAAAGGATGGATATCCTTATGTCTGAAAGGTCGTGTGGGGGGTTTGTGAGTGTTTGGGGGTAGTGAGGGGGATGCCCATCACAGCTGTCCTAGAGTAATAGGATGTGGTAAAGTGGGGGTAGGTGGAAGGTACAATGTTAAAGAATGGCATTTCCCCTAACAATGCACCAAGAGGTGGAGGGAATGGTGGATAGGTAGATGGTGGAATGGAGAAAGAGAAAGTGTTAGGAGAGATGGAAAATCCAACCCCTAGTGTGCTTTGAGGAAAAGTGGAATGTAATCCAAGATTTTAGAATGAAGATGTGAGTAGATCAGAATGTGGAGAAGATAGTGGTGGGATGGAAGGGAGTTGAGAGGCGTGGTTTACTTGCTTAAATGAAATAGATAGAGATAAACCTGATAAAGATTATTTGCTTCGAGAGCCTTCTCTTTTAAAGTTAATGTACTAAAAATCATCCAGATCCTGCACAACAAAAGAAGAAACATGAGAAGGTTTTGTTTCATACAACTCAATAGGGTTATATGAACTTAACACAAGGCCTGGCAGAGATAAAGGAGATAGATCGCCAGACGTGCTGAATGTCATAATCCCTCCAAGATTAGAGAGATGGCCAGTCTCACCAATTAGTCCAAATGGAGTAGTAGCACTCATTTGTAAGATGACCAAAACGAGAAGAAGAAGAAGATAGCAAAGGTGAAGGTGTATCTACCTCCTCCTCGAGACCATAATACCTTCTCAGAGCCTGTAATGATGGAGAAGCCTGATAGGGCGTCATAGGATCCAAAGAAGAAGGTGCCTAAGACATTATGAGTTAGAATCGTGCCGTGTGTGAATCGCACAATCACTAGCCTCCACAATCACTATAGGATACTCTTTAGAAGAGTACCGGCTCTAATACTATATGAAGATATACTAGGGTTTGCACCGAGGAAACACAACATGTGCGACTAAGATTGAAACACAAGGACTCAGACAAAGACAAGCAAACTCAAACCCTAAACGTAAAACACAAATGCAAAACTCAAAACTCAAACCCAAAGACAAGCACACAGAGAAGAAACTTTGAAGTGAGTGAATGCTGTAAATGAATGTAAAAGTATACAAAATGCTGAAGGGTAGCGCAATGAAGTATCGGAGAGTGACATCCACCGAAGACAGATCCCAAGTGCTGTGATCAGCAATCGGAGTAACGGAGTGAGAAAAACACCAAAGCTGATCACTAGAGTGTGAGGAGACTGCAAAGGATGATGCCTGATGATGTGGGCGAAGCAGCAAAATGCCACAATAAAACGCAACAGTAGGACGCCGGAGTAGAGGAGCAAATGAGGTGATGGCAGTAGTCACGAAGGCTAGATCACCACATATTGGGAGATTGATAGCTGAGATCTGCACACAAGGGTGAGAAACTTGCACAGAAGAGATGAGGCTGAATGGTGGGCAGCCTGTCTATTTATAGATATTGAAGGTTGCCCAAAAAAATTAGGGTTTTGGGAGACCACTGAAACTCTCTCGAATCGGGCACCAAATTTGTGTTTTTCATTAATTAAGCGTGTTTTGGGGCTATATAAAAATGCTAATCAGCTGTAAAGTGTGTTTTAGTTCAACGCGGGGTAGGGAATGATGGTTGATGGCAACAATGTAGTCCACCTCTTCTCAACCATAGTGTAGGTAGGCTTTTGATCATGCTTGAGGTTGACAATTAGGTGGAAAGTTTATATGGCAGTGGCTGCAGCCCTTGCTTCTTTGTCAAGGTGATGGTGAATGATGGTTTCACACCTAAAGGTGCCTATTGGATTGCCTCTTGTTGGAACTCCACACTAGGAGTGGACTTCCCAAAATACCTTTTATTGGAAGTCCACACGAGTACTCCCACTCTAAGAGTGGGCTCTTACGAGCCAAGTCCACATGCAACAAAGGATTCCAATAGTGAGTTCGCACAAGGGGTGTCTTGAGGGAGCCACACATACTAGGGCGGGGTAGGGAACGATGGTTGATGACAACAACGTAGTCTGTCTCTTCTCAATTGTAGTGTAGATAGGCTTGTGATCATTTTATCATCGATAATCACGATGGAAATTTTATTGGTAATGGCTGTAGCCCTTGCTTCTTCATCAAGGTGATGCTAGATGACGGTTTCACACCTAAAGGTGCCTATTGGATTATCTCCTATTGGAACTCTACACTAGGAGTTGACTTCCCAAAATAACTTCTGTTTAAAGTCTGCACAAGTATTTTCTATTGGAACTCCCACTCTAGGAGTGGGCTCCTGAGAGCCAAGTCCACATGCAGCAAAGGATTCCAATAGTTGATGTAGGACCATCTGTTGCCCAAAACAGCGAGTTGGCATAAGGGGTGCCTTCAAGGAGGTGCACATACTAGGTTAGTGAAACGTCCCCCGAGGATCCAATTTGCACACGAGACACAATGCAAGCCAAACTCTTGATAAAAGGGACTAGACATTAGACACACCTCCCAGCTGTAGATCCAAACAGGCTCACCTCGAAATCTAGGAGCTAGTAGCACTCCAGGTCATGACCACATCCTAAGGGTTGGCATCCCATACCACCAGCCCACACCATCCCAGTGTGTGGATACGTTGGCCAATGAGCAAAGAGTCCAAGAATGGTGATCACACAATGAATGTGCACAATAGCTCCTTGAATCCTATAAATAGGACTCGGCTACCCTAAATCCCGAAGTGTCCTTAGTGCATTTGCACTAAGCCACTTCGTAACCACCATGATCAATGCTACTAGCGCCCATCCAAATGTTTAGGGGCCTAACACTTCCCCTGTTGTCCTCAACAATATCCTTAGGGACTTAGTGAGGAAAACGACTCTTCAATGAATGTATCAACTCCCACGTAGCCTCTGCCTTCGGGTGGTTTTTTACCTTGACCAAATACTCCCAATAAATGGTCTGACGAGATTGTTTAGTCCTAAGGTCAACGACCAATTCAGGTTTGCATGGAACATAACGAACAATATCCTCAAGTTGCGGAGTCAACAACCAATTCAGATTTGAGTGGAATCTAACGAGTAGTATCCTCAAGTTGTGGAACTTCCTCGATTAAAACAATTTGCTCACATTATCGAAGTCGTTTTTTCAAATGACTCACGTGGAACACAAGGTGAACTCAAATTTCCGAAGGTAAGTCTAACTCATTGAATACGCTACTTATCTTCTCGGTAATTTGGAAAGGATTGTAATATTTTGAAGACAATTTATAGCACTTGCTAGTTGTCATTGAATCGGAGTTCTTTGGGACTTTAAGATAAACCCACATGCCCTTTTGGAGCTCTGTAGGGGTATGATGTTGGTTAGCATAAAACATGGTATGATCCTAGGTCATTTTAATGCTCTCCCTTGCAATAGTCAACATCTCGTGCATATTGTATAGAAAGACAACTATGGATTGCATTTTCAACCCCTTGAGCTCTGTGGCAATCGATGGTTTCAGCTCATAACCTTATGTAAGTATAAACAAGCTATAAGTGATAGCTAAATGCTTAGCATTATTATAAGCAAACTTAATTTGAGGAAGATAATGCTCCTAATCAAATTGTCTACGAGAGACATATGCTCGAAGTATATTCTCCATGGTTTAATTCATCCGTTCGTTTGTCCATTGGTTTCTGGATGATCTAAGGAGGATATGGACAATCGAGTTTTCAATTTTTGAAACATTGTTTGCCAGAAATGGCTAGTGAACTTAGGATCCTAGTCATTGATTATTTCATTTGGCAAGCCATAAAGTCTATAAAGGTGTTTGACAAAGAGACTAGCCAATGCATGGTTTTTCATGGTCATCTTTGTAGGAATGAATTGAGCCATTTTTGTCAATGGATTGGTGACAACTCAGATTGCATTATGGCCTCAATTCGTACAGGGAAACCCTACTACAAAATCTATAGAAATGCTACTCATTTCCTATTAGAGATTTGTTAAGGATGCAACATCTCTACTTGTTTGTGTTGTTCAGCTTTATTAAGTTGACAATGTGGACATTCACGCACATAAGACTCAACACTGTAGTCTTAATATGCGGCCAATAAAAATAATGAGTGATCAAGGCCAAAGTCGTGTGTATACCAGGGTGTCCAGCGCTCCGCACATCATGGCACTCGTATAAAATTTTCTTGCGGATATCCTAATCATTAGGTACACACACTTTGCCTTATTTAAAAAGTAATCCATTCCGAATTGAATACTTTTCCACCATCTTTCTCTCAATAGCCAGTCTTCTTGTGTCTGGACTGCTTGAGCTTCTTGGGCTACTAGATTCCTCTTGAACTAGTTGCCAAATCTTATCGAAGTGAAGATCATTTTGGCAATGCCCTTTGAGAGAAAGATAGAAATCAATCAAAATTTTGGAGAAGAACAAAGCATTGACTTCAAGAATTCGACTAAGAGCATCAGCAACTATATTAGTTGCACCCTTCCTATAGTGAATTTCAAAGTCTAACTCTTGCAAAAGCTCCAACCATATTACCTTGTGGCCACAGAGATCAAGCTGACCACATAGATATTTCAATGAGTGGTGGTCCATCCAAATAATAAACTGGGCGTTGTACAAATGACGCCATACTTTAAGCGCATGGATGACCACCAATAATTCTTTCTCTTGGGTAGTATTGGCGAGTTTATGGTGCTCGAATGCAATAGATCAACCATCCTGATAAATGACAACACCTAAAGTATAATTGCTCACATCCCTATAAACCTCAAAAGGTTTATTCAAATTGATAATCTGCAGCATCGGTGCAGTGGTAATGAGTTGTTTCAATATTTGAAAACATTGATCGAGCTCACTAGTCCAAATAACGAGTGAACTAACGTTTTTCGTCTTGCTTTAGATACCATTAAGCAAAGGTGTCAAGGGTTCAATAATATGAGCATAGTTCTTAATGAATTTCCAGAAAAACATAGTAAAACCTAAAAAAGTTTTTACTTGCTGCATGGTCCCCAGAATAGGCTAGTCAGGCACTACTTGTATATCAAGCGTGAACCATCACGGTTGTGTGAGCAAAAGTGGTTTTGTGCATGTCATCGGATCTCGCATCCAATTGCAGGTAACATTTTGATACCAATGAAACATCCCCCCAGGATCCAACCTACACATGAGACACGACACAAGCCAAACTCATGATAAAAGGGACTGGACATCAGACTCACCTTGAAGGTGGGAGTTCACACAATGAATGTGCACAATAGCGCCTTGAGTCTTATAAATAGCATGTGGGATATGGAACAATGGTTGATGACGACGACGTAGTCCACCTCTTCTCAACCGTAGTGTAGATAGGCTTTTGATCATGCTTGTCATTGACAGTCAGGATGGAAAGTTTATTGGCAGTGGCTGCAGCTCCTGCTTCTTCATGAAGGTGATGCTAGATAAGGGTTTCACACATAAAGGTGCCTATTGGATTATCTCCTATTGGAACTCCAGACTAGGAGTGGACTTCCCAAAATAACTTCTATTGGAAGTCCACACGAGTATTTCCTATTGGAACTCACACTTTAAGAGTGGGCTCCTAAGAGCCAAGTCCACATGCAGCAAAGGATGAAGAGATGGAAGAGAAGGGGTTATGAACTTATGAGAAAAGAGGGGTAACATGAGATGGGAAGAAAAATCTCCGAGCTCTGATCCTTGCAGGGTGGGCGATACAATAGACTTGGTGGCCACAGGATGGGTAGTGCCTGCTTCAAACTTCCTTACTTCACCGGATGAAAAGCATCATCTGCAGAGTCTGGAATCACCAGGGGCTCCAAATGCTCCACTCGATGCTCCATCTCCTGGCTGGTATGGATGACCTCCCTCTGTGGGGAGACTGTTAACTGGGAAGAGTTAGAGTTTCTCTCTTAACAAAGTGAGAAGATTGACAAAGAGTCACCATCTTGATGTGGATAGCCATGACTTGCATTATGCATCTATGCATGCAGACAGCACGTGTGCTGTCTGTGCCATCTCCATACAGGTAGCCTTGACCTAAATCTATGCATTCAGACATTATGTCTGATCAGTGCTGGCTGCAAATTTCACACCATTTGTTGTGTAATGTGGCTTTATGCTCACGAGAGGAGAGATCTACACTCTGCAGCATCTCTTGTACAATTCAGTTCCTTTTGTTAATGTATGAGAGCAATGGATGCCATGTTTGATGGTTTGACTTTGGATAGGTGGACTTTGTGTTTGAAGTCACTGCATCAGGTTTGAATTAGCAGTAAGTTTTCTTTGTAAATCTATGCAGGAGAAGCGCGACTTGCATTGTGCTGCTATGCTGGATATTGTGGCATGGTGGATTTTTCTTTTTAATGGTGTATGTATGTATATATGCCAAATTCAGGTGACAAATCATGATAGTTGAAATTGTCTTGTGCAACTGATTACCTTTCATGAAACTGTACTCCATAACAATGATGCCTTGCATGTACATAAATTTGAGGCAGAAGTATGCTTGGCAGAACATATTGAAGTGGCTACTTGTATGCCACATCTGTCAGCTAGGAAGTTTTCAAGGGAGTCGGTGGATGCCTCAACTTGGCCCTGTAAAGTATGAAGTGGGTATTTTGTTGAAAGCATCAAGGTTGAGCCTGTCAAATGTTAAGATGTGTACTTCAAAATTTACAGAACTTTAATGAATTGTTGCCAAATAGATCCTGGATAAAATGTGGGTAGATATGATGCTTTACACACATGTGTGGGGTCTTATATCATCATGCTAAGTGTGAAAATGGCTCCAAAATTTAAATGAAGCATTTACTGACTTGCTCATTTGGGACGTTTCTAGCAAGTGGACTTAGCACGCGTGCAAGATGTGTATCAATGGGTAATTCATTATCTTTTTGAATGTAAGTCAAGTCTGACCTTCAGCAATCAAGCCAGGTTTTATGGCGTGCAAAAGATTTATGAAAGCACAGTGTTATCTTCTGCAGCACATGAAGTCCTATGTTTTTTTGGGGGGGCTCACATTTTAAAGATACTTTAGATTAATGTGTGTGTGATGCCAAGTTGGTGAAAAGTAGAAATATAAAAATCAAGGTTACAAAGTGACACTCGGTTTAGAGCTAGGGTTGAGAGCAGAAGGAAAATTTGATGCTTAAGACTCCCAAGGACTAGACAAGTAAAAGCTTTCTTGTTGGAAAATTTGTAAATGCTAATAACCATAACCCACATTTGTTCCCCCTCTCTTTAATGTACAATGTTTTATTTTAGTTGCCAAACTCTGGGACCTAACAATACTACTTTTTAACATTTTGTTGATTTTTAAGTAGTTGCCCAAAGACCCTTGGTTTTCTTTTAGATACTTAAAATAAGAATCATAGATGTGTTCTTTGAGTAGTTGCTTGTAAAGAAGAATGATGATTCATATGTTGATTGACAAATTTGTTTTATTTCAAGGGGCTTTAGCCACTTCATGATAATTAGGCTTTGATAATTGAAAGGTGGTTTGGAGAAGTTGTTCGAGCTTGACTATGCCAAGCCTATAACAAGTAGAGAATATATTTGCATTTATGTTGCAACACATTGAATAGAGTATGGTCCCTTAATTTAAACTTTTATAATCTTTCAAATTGTGTATATAGGGACCTAGAGCAATTGAAGTTCACCTTGATGCAATTGCTAGAGCACCTCTCTAGGAGACACACTTTGGGTTTACTTTTCTTGAGAATAGATTTGGAATGACTGCCTCTTTACATTTTTTTGATATTTTAGTTTGATGTTTAAATCTCTCCACATTGAAAGGCTCACTTATTATAGATAGAACCATAAATCTTAGTTTTTCAAGTATTATATAACATCTTTTGGGTTTGAACAAGAAATGGATTAAAGAGTGAAGTAGGGTTTTGGAAGTCATGATGAATCTTCATTTTGTAGGAATCTTGAATTGATGGAAATCTATTGTGTTAAGAATCGCATGGTGGGTGGCACTTGCTTGAGTTGCTACACAAAATATATACTATACACATAAGAGGAAGCTTACTCAAGAATATAAGAAGAATGGATATCAAAATGTTTTCTTGCTAATGTTTTCCTTTTCTTCCCTCAATACAATGTGCACACAGTATAGATAAAATGTAACATAAAGGAAAGTGGTCTACTAAGTCAAACAATGCATAACTAACTATACTAATTGACAACCATTATAACGATACCAATTGTAGGTAGATGTAATAAATCAAATATAATAAGTGAAATTAGTGGTCTTTTGAGAATCATAATGATCATTGGCATACTTCGTGTAGATGTGCAAATCCATCTAACCAAGTGGTCCATCATCAATATTCGTATATGTTGAGCTTACTATCTCAACATTTTCTCTCAAACTCAATTATATCTTTGCAATTTGAAAAAAGCTTAAAAATTTCGAAGCTTCTTTGTATCGAATGTTTATGAAAATGTCAGCTATCTGATCTTGTGTGTTGATATATACTAAGTCGATCTCACTTACAAGTGTCTTCTCTCACAAAGTGGTAATGCACCTCAATGTGTTTTGTCCTAGTATGAAACACTGGCTTCCTAGTTAACTATATGTTATTCATGTTGTCACAGTGAATGATAATTGAATCATCTCCTTGCACACCCAAATCACCTTATAACTTTTGCACATGTTACCATAGCAATATCTCTATTCTCAATCTTTATACCCGATAAAGCAACTTTTTGTTACTTCACATAATTGTTGCATTGCCAAGGGAAAACATAAATTTGTTGGTAAATCTTTCATTAGACATACTATCATCGCAATTTGTATCTATGTATCCAAACATATGTATATCCTTACTTGTCTCATAAAAGAGTCCATAATATAAAGTGGACTTTATATACCCCAATATGTGTCTAACTATATCTTAAATGAGGCTTTCTAAGCATCTACATAAATTGACTAACTAGGCTAATGACATAACTTAAGTTTGGTCTTATGATAGTCATGTAAATCAGACTTTCGAGTATCATTTTGAACACAATAGTGTCTTTGATCTCATCCCCAACTTAAATTCACATTTTACTTCAATGATACTAAAAGAAACTTATATATTGATATACCATACTTTGACAATATATCCATGTCATATTGCCTTTGGGATAGCTAATATAACATCATCACATTTAATCACCTCAATACCAAGAAAAAACCTTAGCTTACGCAAATCCTTCATCTCAAACTTCTTCTTTAAATGGTCCTTGACTTCAATGATCCCACTGTCATTATCACTTGTAATAATCAAACAATCCACATAGATAACTATGATAATCAAACATACATCTCTCTTTCTCACATAAAGTGAATTATGAGCATCGGAAACATAAAAGCCAATGTTGATAAAATACTCTCTAATCTTGTCAAACTATACTCTAGGTGCTTGCTTTAGCCCATACATTACCTTCTTTAACCTACACACATATGTGGGATCCTCTAAATCCTCATAACCTACTGGCAATTCACCGTGCAAGAGGATATTCTTTACATTCATTTGTTGCAAACTCCAACCTTTAGATTGTTGCCAAAGCAATCACACATCTTACAGTTGTCATCCTAGCAATTGAATTGAATGTCTCTTCGTAATCTATGCTATATGTTGGAGCATAGTCTTTTGCAACCAACCTACCCTTATACCTAGTGTAGAACCATCTACATTATGCTTAATTTTTTACATTTACTTATATACAATAGCTTTCTTTTCCTTAGGCAATGATACTAGATCCCAAGTCTTATTAGCTTCTAATGCAGTCATCTTCTCATCCATTGTTATATCTCGATGAGCATAACCAACAACATCCTTAACATAAGTGGGCTCAACATTCTCGATCACCTTTACCATATAAGCATAATGGTGAGTTGTATACTCCTCAAAATCAAATCTTTTAACAGTGCATCTAACTCTACTAGACCTGCATACTATTGGATTACTCAGTGGAGCCTTTACATTACCATGTGCTCTTTGTACACTTAGTGTTCTGACTGAAGGAATACTAAGCTCATCATCCAAATTCTCTAAACCACTAGAATCTCCATCAAACCCCAAATGACAAGCAAATGTATTATTAACATCTAACACTTTATTCTTTCATTTATCTTTACCTGCAATACTTCTAGATACACCTGAAGATGTGGGGCTACTCCTTAGTCTTCTAAACTAAGAGCTAACTATAGATGTAGTACCAGATGATGTTTTTTGTCCATTAAGGCTTTGTATTTTTCTTTTCTATCTACACATTATCATCATCATCATCCAATGCATTATCACTAGATAAATATCAATTGCTTCTCTCATAAAAAATAACATCCCTGCTTACTCTAAACTCGCCTATGACAAGGTTATAATAACAATGTCATTTCTACTCTAAAGAGTATCCAATGAAAATACATTTCTCAACCTTTGGATCAAGGTTTTTTCACATTTCATCTGACATATGAACATATTGTAACATGAACATATGCAATACAACGAAACACTTTGAAGTGTGACACATCAAGCTTCTTATATGTAAAACATTCTTCAAGGATCATCCCATGAATTGCAGTTGTGGGAGTTCTATTCATAATATAGATAGTAGTATGAATAGCTTCAGACCAAAAATATTTTCAAAAAAAACATTCTTCAAGGATCATCCCATGAATTGCAGTTGTGGGAGTTCTATTCATAATATAGATAGTAGTATGAATAGCTTCAGACCAAAAATATTTTCAAAAAAAAATTATGCCACCATCAATGCCTATGTAACTTCTATACTGTCTATTTTTTCTTTTTTCAATCCCATTTTGCTGTGGGATATACCTACAAGTAAATCTTTAACCCATGAGACCTCAAAAAGTCACTAAACTCACTGGAGAGGTACTCTCCCCCTCCATCTAACCTTAAGCACTTAACTTTCAAGCCTATTTATGTTTCAACAACAGTCTTGAAAGTTTTCAAGTACTCAAACACATCGCTATTTTCCTTCATGAAATATGCCTAGAGCTTTCTTGAACAAACATCAATAAATGTGATAAAATATTTGGTGCCACTAAGATATATATTTTGTGTAGGCCCCAAACATCTATATACACAACATTCAGTATATTCTGGCTCACATCTCTATCATGTAGAAAATGTGGTCTTACCTGCTTATCAAACTAACATGATTCATATACTTTATGAAATTCTGTAACTCTAAAAGCGAACAACCCTATAATCAACCCTTTGGATTGCATTAATTTCAGTATCTTTACATATTTGCATGTCCAATATATATGTGTCGTATTTCAATGTCTGCAACCACTCCTTTGCCTTTAGCATACATAGCAGCATTCATAGTAGGAATTATAGCATCTAAAGTGAACATGTGGCCAACTCTACTTCCAGACAATCTTTTGCATTAAATCGAACCTACAACCCACGCTCTACCATTTGGCCAACAGACACTAAATTATTATGATGGATGGCACATGTAATATATCTAACAGACTCTTTGTCGAACCATCATCTAAGAACAATGAAACTTTTTCAATGTGTGAAATTGGATGGCATAAATCATTCAACATGTCTGGTTACATGATTAGATGTGTCAAAATTAACATATCATATATCATCATGTATCCCCTTTCTTATAACAACATTCATGATATCCTGCATAACAAATAGATACTCATTTTTGTCTTCATTCTATCGTGGGAAGACGATGTATAATTTTCTTGCTGCAATTTACCACTACATATATCATCCTTCTTAGCTTAGATCTAGGCTGCAATATGACCCATTTTGCTACAATAATGACAAATAATACCAAAATTTCTAGAACCTTAGATCTGTCATCCACCTCTTCTTGCAGAGTTTTCCCTCCCTCTAAAGTTCCATGGCTTTCTGAAACCTGCATTTCACCGAACTGTTGATTTAATCTATTTTACTAGTTATCACCAGCACATCCCTTACCACAACCTCTTAAAGAGGATTTGCCATGTCCTCTTCTTGAACTTGAGTAAAATGCTTGGAGTTATTCGCCACTTCTTTCAAATGATTCACCCTGCATGTTAATCTCTTTAGTGAAAATAAGAGAGACCAACTCATCAAAAACTAGAAATGGATTCTGACATTTATAGAAGTGACAAATATTTTCTAGGCCTTTTCATTATTAAGGCCATCCAAGATAGATGAAACCAAATGATCATTATTAGGCATTGCATCAATAGCTTCTAAGGCATCTACAATGCTTCTCACTATCAAAACAAACTCATTTACAAACATCTTCCCTTTCTTCAAAGTATTCAACTCTCGCTTGAATCTTTCGTGCCTTTGTATTTACTGAAAACATGTTCTTAAAATTTGTCCAAGCTACATGTGAAGTTTCTATATTTTTTATGTGTCCCAATATAGTGTTATCAATGACTACAGATAGCCAATACATTATCTTTTTATCTTTTGTATTAAATTCTTTCCACATCTTTTATTCTTCTACAGCCATAGGATTACTTAGCTCTGGCTTCTTTTCTTCATCTAAAATGAACTCATAAAGGCTTTTTCTAATGAGGAAGTTTGTCACATGAAACTTCCATGATTGGTAGTTATTATTGTCTAGCTTCTCAATGATGGGGTTTCCATTGTTCTTTATTATTTTCACAAAGTTGATACAAAACAACAAGTCTTCTACAACCTTTTACAACAAGTGCATAGCAACATGCCAAGCACCCTCTTTCACGATGACTGCTCATCAGTATATGTAATCTGCAACATATTTGTAGATAAAACTTGTGTTTGCTTCTTGTCAAACACCTTAGAACTTACAAATTCAAAATCTATAACCTATGCATCCACTCTTGGTCGACACAACTGACATCACAATGTATCTTGAAACTACTATCTGCAACCTTGCGAGTTTGAAACGGGGCCTGAAATGGCCTCAGATGGCTTAAAGAGCTGCGAGAGATAGCCCTCAAATGCTAATGTACAGAATATACAATGCTTTGCTTGCATATCAAATCATTTGATAGAAATCTAAGATTTCGCTCTACCATGCTTCCATTGCCTCCACATGCACTATCCAAGAGAAAGAGTAAAAGAATGGGAGAGCTTCTTCTTATTGCTTGCTTGATCAAATCCTTGCTTCTTCTCCTTCACTTCGGTCTCTTCAAAGCCAGCCTTAGTGGTGCCTCTCTAATATGATGTCATGAATTGCATGGTGGAGAAACTTGCTTGAGGTGCTACACCAAACACACACCATACACACAAGAGGAAACTCACTCAAGAACACAAGAAGAGATATGGAAGCCAAAACATTATGTTACTGGTTTTTTCTTCTTCTTTTTCCCACAATACAATGTATGTAAAGTATAGATAAGATGCAACATAAAGAAAAGTGGCCTACCTAGTCAAATAGTGCATAACTCACAATACCAATTGACTGACTCTATAACTATGTCAATTACTATAGGTAGGTGCAACAAACCAAATATGCTAAGTTATAGGTCAATGGCCATGTGAGGATCATAATGACCACTGATGTGCTAAGTGTAGATGTACATACGCATCTAACCAGGCAATCCATCATCAATATCCATACATGTTGAGCTTACCATCTCAATATATTAGGCCTCCATCAAGAAAATAGACTATGAAAAATAATAGTATCGTGTGCACACATCAATTAGAAAACTTGGAGGATGAATTCGTTGGGATAAGTTGATTTCAATAAAAGGAGACGGACTTAAAGTGTGAATTTAAGCTGAATTATCATTTATAAGCACGTTGAGATTCAAAACCATTGTGTTTAATTTGGATGAGACTATGGAGTTGAAATTTTAGTCAATTAAAAAAACTTGAAGATATCACGCAATCATAAAGCGGTCATATACAAAAAAGGCATATAGTTCTTTCTAAAAATTTCAAAAATTGAGAGCAAGTTAATAGCACCTCAATGATATGAATGTTCTAGCCTTATTGGCTTGTTGATGGAATGCCAATTGTTTCTTTTCCTTTACTATTTGTTTCCATGGCAATCCCCTTACCTTGGATGATACATTTGTCATACATAGGCTTTGCTTTTTTCTCTCCTTTATTAGGATGCCATAGTAGCTTACAAAGAATGTTAGAGTGATAACTTTGATGGAATTGGTAAAGGTAACAAAGGATGTGTGATGGCCACTATTGAGGATGATATCATTAAAGAGGTTTAGAGTGGTGCTCTCTTTCTTCTCTTCCCCCTAACAAATCCATCACACATGCCCATTCCGCTCCCCCAAAAAAGGGGAAAAAACACACACACACACACACAAAAATAAAAAAGAAACTCTCTCCCTTAAATTTTATGTTCTATTATAATGATGATATGGATCACAATGCAAGGTTATGATTTTGTATGGCATTTCAATTGACTTTACTTTTAGTTCCATCTTAGGTTGGAACTTGAAGCTTTGTTTTTAAATGAAACTTCTTATTGAAGCATTTGAAGAGTATTTTGGAATATGACATTAGTTGCATGCCACATATATGTATACCTAAACATCTATATATGCACATTGGAATTTGAAAAGCATATTGAAATTTGACATATCAAATCTTAATGTGTTGTATGTATTCTAGTCATCAACTTTGTCCTTATCAAGTATCAAATGTAGAGAGAGAGAGAGAGAGAGAGAGAGAGAGAGAGAGAGAGAGAGAGAGAGAGGAAAATAAATTATCTTAAAGTTCTTGAAGACATCTCAAATGCCTATAAGATAGATAGGCATACATCAAAATTTTAGTTATAATCCATGTTTTGGAGCAGTTGGGGTAGAAAGAAAAACCAATTCCCAAATATATCATGACCCTAAAACAACTCAATGCTTAGGCTTTTTGAACTCCTTTATGATAGCTTTTTTGTTTGGATAAATTTCCCATCTACCCTCTTTTCTAGTTGCCTTAATCTTGATGATTTCACTTGGCCATGCTTTGAGTTGTGTTAGTGTGAGTTCATCTATGATCCACATTTGGGTTCCTTGGAAACAATTTGATTGGTTTAATACTACAAATTCATGGTAACTCATCCAATCAAACCCTTGTTCTTTCAATATTGGCTTTAGCTGGATCTCTAACCTATATGAGTTGAAACACATGTAATGGTCTTCATCATCTAGTTTCTCCTATGTTTCTTCATGCTACCCATCGAGGAGGCCTCCTTAATATGCATGGAATGCAATCTGCTTTTGTAATGTAGATTTATTAACTAATGAAAAGATAGTGTTTATCATGCCATGCTCATCTATCTCCTTCCTTGTTTGGATTATATTTTTTTTTTCCTATTTTGCACTCTAGTTGTCATTTGTTGGACTTCATTCATCTTCAATCTTCTTATTAGCTTGTAGCCACCATCACTTAGAGATGTCCCCTAGCTCTACTAAACATGTAAGAACTTTGGTAAGGGAGTCCTTCAAAACCAATTTTTTTGCTTCCAAGTTAGAAAATCCCTATCCTATCAACACAATTGAGATAGAATATGGATACATCTCACTGTTCGACGAGTGCTAAAGCCTCACTCTCGATTGTTACCCTCGCATCCTTGGGGAAAGTGATGAGAAAGATTAGAAAGATACATTGCACATAAACATGCATTTATTTAAGGGAGGATGTTGGTGCTAGAAACATTGGAAACAATGATGCCAAGCAAATCTAACACCATCCAATGAGTATAGGGAGATATAAAGCATGATAAACTAGGTGGCAGCTCCTAGTACAAGCTCTTGAATAGCTCCTAGGGGAAGCCACTGGCTTGAGGGGCTAGGTATGCCTCATGCCACCATTGAAACCAAATGATCTCTCATCACTTGTGGGAGTATGGCCTCCTCCTACTAAATGCACTATAGCCCTAAATCTCGTGTGCTCTCTATAGGGACAACCCTCTCAGTCCCCATGTCCCTATATCTATATGGTGGATACCCATTAGAACTTTGTCATGACTTTGTCATGCTCTATCTCATGTATCTACCACCAATAGAGGGATGCTTTAACTCTTTGGACCTCTACTATATATTGGCCCAAGTATCTTTGATTTGGCGTACTAATAATCACCAATTATATAGTCTACTTTGCTTAAAACAATGTATGATACTTCTCTCATATTTGGGTGTGGGCACTACATCTACATAGGAAATGCTCTTCTATCTCCAACTCCTCATGGCACTATTGACAGATTCTCTCCTCCCTAGGTACCTAGTGAGGCCCTACCATCTCCATTTCTAGTTGATGTGATGATACTCTAAGTTGGCCTATGGCAACTTACATGGCCTGTGGCATGTAACAATCCATGTACAAGCATCTAATAATGAGCTCATCCTCAGTATGGCTTATAAAAAGGTATTTGTAGTGATGCATCTTTGTGGGAAGAGGAGTCTAGGATTCTCCTTGTAGCTCCATCACTAGGGACTCTTCATTTTCACTTTGCTCATCTTCCAAGGTCTTTACATTACGTTTATGAGTCATACAGAAAGGATAAGGCCCACAATGCCATATCAGGCAATGATCGCAGAATCATTTGTCAGTGGTATGATATTGTGGATTTTATGTCCTATATGTATGTCTTTGACACAAGTCCTACTTGATGAGCATGTTCCTCTCTATCTGCGAGATCTAGAGTCAAGGTCATATTGAAAATGAGGTAGGCTCATCCTATTAGTGTCATACCTAGCCAACAAGTGCTCCACTTGGAAGTAGCATGAGCTCTCACATCCCTCATGGGCCATTTATCTAGAGGCCTCCAATGCACTCGCTATACAAAAATGATGATTGTGACATTCATCCTAAAGATTTTGCATGGTCGTGTTTTGAGTTATGTTGGTGTAAGTTTGATTGTGATCCACATTTTTGTTCCCTTGAAGAATTTGTATTGTTTTGATTCTTCAAAATTTGATTGAACCCATGTTTTTTCAATCATGATCTTCTTTTGTTCTAACATGTATGACTTTGAACATGCTTGGAGGTCTCCATTATCTAATTCCTCTTGTTGTCCTTCATGTCACCTATCACAGGAAGGCCTCTTAGACTATAACTGTGTACATAAATTAAACATGTTTCAATAATTGTGTATAGATCACGCAATTCACACATGCAATCCAAAAACTATCTTGGTCAAGACATTGATCAAAGTTTTGGTTATTGACTCAACTTGGCTATTTGCTTGCAAGTAGTTAGGAGATAGTTTCTTGTGAATGACTTTACATATTGAGAGCAAGTGTTCTATGACTATTCACAAAGTGTGTCCCATGCTAATTGATGATCTCAATGGGATAGCCAAATCTAGAGATCAATTTCTCCTATAAAATTTTGGCTATTGTCTTGGAGCCATTCTTACATCTAAGATTTTGTTACTAGAGTATTTTTTAGGGCTTCATATGCAAACTCCTTGATCCATTTCTAGGTCACCGACAACTTGTATAAGGGTCTTGCGATTACAACATAATTAAGCACAAATTGCCTATAATAACTTATGTGGCCTAGGAAGCATTGAATAAACTTGGGGTTTGAGGTTGGTGATAGCTCCAAGATTACTTGAATCCTAGTTATATCCATCGCAATGCACTTTTTGGATATTACATGGCTTTGAATTACTCCACATTTTATCCAAAACTAGCATTTAAGAGGCTGCAGAGATAACTAATACTACTAGCACTACTCGAACATTCATCTTAGCTTGTCTAAATCTTCGGTCCATTCAAAATTAACATAGAAATCATTCACTAATAGCTCAAGGTATTGGCATAATATGTCCTTTTAGATCATGCACATTAAGCACTAAAAATTGCAAGTGTGTTTTTAAGTCCAAAGGTGATAACAATGTAGGCAAATACTCCCCATTTTGTGGGAAAGGTTGTTTTGTGCCAATCATTTGGATGGGCTTATTTTTATTTATAGCCTAAAAATATATCAAGAAATATATATGCCTCCTTACATGCCATGTACTCAATCATATGGTCAGTGTGAGACAGAGAACAATGATCTCTCTTGGTGGTTGCATTCGCCTTTTGTAATTGGTGTACTCAAATATTTCTATTTTTCTTGAGTACAATAATCATGGGTGATACCCAATCCATATGCTCAATCTCATAAATTAACCCTACCTTGAAAAGTTTGTCCCATTCTTCCCTAACAATATGTATGCATCATGGGTTCATTGGATATGGTATTTTCTTGGTAGGCTTGATATTGGGATCCATTGAGATGGTGCACATCAACACGTGAGGATACTCCCTTGAGGTTGGTGTAAGTCCAAGTGAACACATCCTTAAATTCCATGAGTAGGTCGATGAGCTTGTTCTGCTCCTCCTTTGCAAGGTCATTGCCCATATATACAAGCTTGGGGCTTTCCCCTTCCTTAGCAAGGTTCACCTCTTTGAGTTTTGTAGGTCCTTTAATTGTCTCATAGGACTTTTCTCACCTCTTTACATCAAGCATCACAATGAACTGATCCCCCTATTTGAAAAAAATCTTGGGTTTTCCTTTGATTGTCTTTGCTAGAGTCCCTATTCTTCTTAGCATCCTTTTAGACCTCATCTTCTTACCTAGATCGAAAGATTTTTGCTTACTTGTTTCCTCTTAGCTAGCTAAGGGATCTTAGGTTAGTATTAGCACTACAATCCAACACTAAACTTCATGATTTTGACTCCTAACTCCTTCTATCACAAGGACTTTGAAAGTTAAGATGAGGCCCATGGGTTTATATCCTGAATGCTTGTGATTTAGGATCCCTAGAAGTACTAGCCATTCTAATTCTAACACCATACTTATGTGAGAGTGCAATTAATGTTCCCTTGGAGTATGTTATAAATTGTGTTTAGGTTAACTAGTGTAGTCTTCTAGCTTCCATTTCTATTCAAATTTATTGGCACATATTACCCGAGAAGGCTAGGTCCTTGCCCTAGTCATCAATTATTCTTGCATTTTGCATCCAAGGTTGGCCAAGTCATAGAATGTAGTCCACCCCTTTTGTGACCACAAATTTTACTATAGGAAGTTGATCTTAGCAATCTTAATAGATCAATATTTTAGCACACCTAATGGGAAAATCTTGCATCCATCTACATTGTGAGGTTAAAGTGCATGCTTTCAATTGGTGGGCTTCTCTGTGCTTCTATAACTAATTGGTTTACTATGCTAATTCTAGGCCCTATATCAACTATGCCTCTTTGCACAACATCAACTAGGACTTATGTTGGGAGGATACAATGTTGCTTTGCATGGCATCATCTAGGACTTCTATTAGGAGGATGGCATGCCTCTTTGCTCATTTTCAGAATATATTAACTCCGAATGCTCTTGGTGATGGAATTGGTAGCTTGAAGGTCTTCCAAAGGTTGGGACCACCCTTCAATAGCATATCTAGTGGCACCATGACATTGGTGGAGACCCATGCAATGAAGACACTAGGATCCACTTTATTGTATTGAAAATAATTGCATCTTTCACTCTTCTTTTGCCTTATGCTCATCATGTTTTGATTACTCTCTTGCCCCAAGGTGAAGTTTTCCAAATTTGTATTCACCTCTGGGATTAGACAAGGGTGCTCTATGGGATAATCCAATTGCACTCATGTCTTCTATGGTCTCCAAACCTTGTCCACTCATATGTGCCTCTTGTACCCATTGATTGACCTTATCAATCAATTCAAGTTGGTGTTCACCATTAGGGTCTTCTCCTACCTTTGTCGAGGTTTCTTTCTCAGTGCGAGGTATTGTGGTCGCACTCTTTACACAAGATGCAAATCTCCTTTCTAGTAATGCATCGAGCCCTTTGCTCTTCAACATAACTTTGGCTGCAACATAGTTCTTACTCTTCTTGGAATTCTTCTTTCCCATGATAAAGTCGTGTAATAGAGGGACCAAGTATATTTATTCCCATATTTTTTCTTCATATCCATGTGACAACATTCACAAGAATGGGTATGGTGTCCTCATTAATTATTTCTACTCCAAAAGAACCTTAAAGGTACTAACAAGACAATTACTTTATTAGTGCTAGATTTTTGTCTAGGATAGTTGGCATACATATGCATAATGCCACATTCATGGCATCATTGATATGTTCAACCATCTTTAGGACCTTTGGGGAACTTTGCAAACATGTGCCTAGGCTACACATAGTTCTAGTACTCAATGGTTTTTTTGTTGGTCGCATCATTCCTCTTCCTCATCCTCATCCTAGCATCATGACTAGAATAAGTTGATAGTCCATAAGCATGGCATTGCCCTCTTCGTTGTATGTGACATAGGGATTATTGCACTCATTTTCAATTGGTTCTTCATTGCAATTCATTGATGCATCACTAGGAGGGTAAGTGACAATTGTACTCTAAGATCTTTGTATACTAGAGGGATTAATCTTGGCTCTTATCACTAGCTTCTATTGGACAAGTGTTGGCATGACCAATTGTTGTGTCCTTGGATAGTAGGGATTTTGATTAATTTTATATTACTAATAGTCATTGTTTGCATAAGGAGCTAAATAAGATAATCTCCTAGGAGCTTTCAAGTAGGTAGCCTCGTGTCTAAAGCAACACAATTCATGCATAATCGTCATTAGGGGAGTTTTGAGGTTTCCAAAAATGCCCTATAAGCAATCCTAGAGAGATAAAATATTTTAGAAAATAAAATTATTGTTTAAATATTTTAAAAAAATTATATTTTGATAAGTAAATATATCAAAAATCATTAATGAGTCATTGTCGTGATGTTCTCGTGGGCACATCAAAACCTAGAAATCTGGGCCGCCATAAATGTGACAAAGGTTGTCATAATGAAGATCTTACTCATCCTCATTAAAGTGAAAACTAATATTTAATTTGAATTTTGTTTGACGTTTGATTGCCTCCCTCCATTCTCACTCTCTTCTTTCTTTCCCCTCCTTACTAGTTTCCTTTTCTTTTTCCTTCTTGTTTCTAATTCACATAGTTTTTCAATCCAATCTTCTACTCACATCCTTGGCTATGGATCAATCATCTAATGATCTCTATAGTTCTAGTAAAAGACCTCAAGAATGATGGCTCAACTATTAGATACAATCAATGGAAGTCCCTACATAATGCAGTGAAGGATCATGCTGATAATGGACAAGTTTGAAATAGAAAAGCCAATGTTTGGGAAATACTAGACAAAGTATTCTCTATTGTGATAAATCTGAATAAAATGATGATGATCTCAAAGTCTTAAAAAACGAATTGAATATTTTTAAAAAGGCAATGACAAAAGCTTGGGGTGATCAACACTTCACTCTCTATATGGTAAGAAGTTTGCATATATATGTCTCTTCATTGTCTAACTCATATAAGGTTTTTTTACTAATTTTCTACCCAAGGTACAAAAAAATCACATTATCAAGCAAGAACAAAATACTTTAGATACACAAGACATGGAGGTAGAAGATACAAAGCAAATTTTTTATTATAGGTCTTCCAATGATTCTATAGACAAATTTGGTACAAATTCAAGCTCAAAGACACAACCACATCATGTAATACATCATCTTTGGCAAGGACTATACAAAGTATCACCCAGAGAAGAAAAGAGAGATATTTAAACTCTTGTGCAAAGCAAAGATTTTCAGAATGATTACAAACTAGACAAAGAGATGGAAAAAGATGGGTTTCAAGAAACCCTTGACATCTTTTAGTTTGACTCTGTTGTTGCAAAAGAGTCTCTAGTTTCAAGCAACTCACTAGGACCTCTAGAGGAATCTTTTGTTTAATCCCACTCAATAAGACCTCTACATTTCAAGAACTCTTGTTTTCTATAGCTTGGGAGCTTCGAATTCTCGGAATCTCCTACATGGGAGAATAAATATAAGAGCCAAGAAATCCAAACTATCCTATCCTAGATCCATTATATCCAAGCATGAAGCCAAAAACTCTTACAACTTCTTCCTGCTCCACCAAAATTATCTTATTTAATCCTCTATTGAAAACTTGGGATCCGGTCACCTTGGAGATAGCTTTCAAAGCCATCATTGGTACATTTGGAGAGCTTGACAACCTGCTATGATAAATTGCAACTATTTGATTATTTAAACTTCCAATATTATAAATAAGGCCTTGACTTTTGTGAAGCTTCAATGGCCTTGAGCCCTAGGCTCTTCCAAAAAAGTTGTCTAGATCTTCAATGTCTATCTGCACAATAAACCACAATGGTATAATATGTCAATAGATAAATATCCTATAATATTTGTCTTTAATGCATAACAAACTCTAATATAAACCTCAAAAAATATTTAAAATTATATTTCATACCTTAGGCTTTTCATCTTCTTCAAGAAGACTATCATCATAAAGATTTATTGAACTTTTTGGTTTCTCCTTTGATGGAAACTTCGGTTTCTTTTCATATCCCATGACATTAATACCAAGTCTCTCCTAAACCTGTAAGAACTCTTCTTCTATAGGTAGCCCCTCCTTTTCATATTCCACGATATGATTAATACATGAATGCAAGGCTACAAAGCTATCTTGAAAATTCTATCCCTCAACATCAAGTCTTGCTAGCAATTCCTATTGATAACCTATAAAATTATTATCAATTTGGCCCCATCTTACAAGCAATACATATCTTTTTTTTTAATGAGGTAAGTGGGAAATATTTGGACACAATCAAGAGGACCTTCTTCAATCCATGCACTCAACTCTATCTCCTTTTCTTTCACTTTTGTAACATTCTCACTTTTAAACAAAGCAACATCAAATCCCTGTACTAGTTGGTTCTCAATACCCTCCTAAAATATTTTCCCCTTCTCTTCAACCTATTTATCTTTAATTGCAAATATCCTCTATCTTCTTCTCTTGTATTGTACTAAAGAAGAATTGTCCATATACTGAAGATATACAAGAAATCCAACATCCTTGTGGACAAGAAGACATGGATGTTGATCACGATGAAAAGGACAATCTACTTCCCACTTCTTGAATTCCTCATCAATGAGGCTAAACCTTGTTTGCAAAGTTGTTATAGCTGCATTGATAGCTTCCACTACATCATTGTAATGAACAAATCTCTCAATCTCTAGACCGTGCACATATCTATCATAACACTCTCTATAATCCTTTAGTTTGTCTTTAAGATCCTTCAAGAGCTCTTGCAAATCAAAGGGAACATTGAGCATATCTCTGATGTAGTTGCATCTAGATGAATTTCCAATTGCATGGAGGAAATCAAAGAGCATCTCATCACATGTATCCTCCAAATCCTCTTCCTCCATTCTCCCTAGAGCTTCATTTTAGTCATCCTAATTACTCACAGAATGAAATTCTGAAACAACAGGATAAGTTTAGGAATACAAAGAACCTTGACTTATGAAATGCAAGTTCATGATCCAAGCAGTGAAGTGTGGCATCATCTTTCACGTTTCATTTGACATCGCAAAAAAAATGTCATGGATTTTTCCAAGACTTATGAAACACGATTGTAGAGGTTTCAAAAGAGCTTTATGGAGTCTTATCGTGTCTGATCAGGTAAAATATGCCATTCAGCAACTTGAAAAAGATAACACGAAGTAAAGATCAACTTTTTTAAATAAATTAAGAATAAATAAATAAATTATTCAATCATTTCTATTACTTTCAATGGAATTAAGAATAAATCACAACACCTGTGCATAAGAGAAATAACCAATAGAAGTTTATTGCCTTAGAAATATATTACTTTGTGACCATGAACTGGTTTCTTCAAGAGCACACGTATTCTTGCCTTAGGATGCGCAAGATGTATGGTTGTGGGAGATGTGTAGAAGAAAAGTTTGTGTATACAATAGCCTGAATTGGCTTCGCAATGTGTATTTATTTACAAACGGATGTCTAGGAACTCGCTTAAAAGATACCATGCACTAATTAGAAAATTCTATATTTAAACTAGAAAAAGAAGGTTGCTTTCACCCAAAAAATAATGCCATAAAAGTACCATAACGTCTGAAAATAGCAATTATACGTGTCACAGGTTTCGAGGCAACAACGATATACCTGCCACATGTGTGGAGTAAATTGTTCATTATACTTTGAAGAAATGTCTTTTTAAAAAGAATTTTCAAACCACTAAGTGAATTTTTGAACCACTAAGCTCCTTTCTTGCTCCGACTTCACCAGCGCCAGGCAACTTCATCATAAGGCAAAATTTTCCAATACCCAGCACACAAGGTAAGATTTCATCACACACATAATGTACAAAATTCTTTTATTTATTTCTTATAGATGTCTCTAATCTACCACTGATCAAAACATGATACATTTGTCCCATAACTTTCATTCTCCCATTAAACCAGACTAGTCGAACTTTAAAATGTGAGAATGGTACTTGGGAAATCTTTAATAGATCCTAGTTTGTGTTTCATTGAACTCTTTCTTCTATAGTAATATGTTGACTACCCAAACTATTGTTAATGGTTACTTAAACTATATCATTTTTCATTTACGAATTTTCTCCTTTATTTGAGAAATAAAACCAAAAATTATTATTCAACATATAAAACGTGAAAACGAAGGTTCTTTGTCATGGATAGGTCACTTATTTCGCATTTCATACGTCACATTTCACAATCTTCTAATTTTGAGTTTTGTTATTTTTGGAGATTTCTGATGGCAAGAACTAAACCTAGTGCAAGAAAGCATAAAGTTGATCCTAGAGGCCTTGCTTCAAAGATGCATCAGTCCTCCAAGCCTTCTAAACTTCCAAGGAAATCAAAGCTAAGGAGAAAGTTTTCACATCATATTAGTTGCCTGAAGGAGATTAGAATTACAAATGAAGGTTCTCAATAATGCAATTTCAAAACAACCCTTTCAAAGGCTTGTTAAAGAAATTTGTGACAATAGTTTTAGATGGATAAAGATAGCTCTCAATTGCGTCCAAGAGGCTATAGAAGATATTTTTGATTGAGTTTTTTCAAGATTCCTATATCTGTGTTACTCGTGCACATAGGCTTACACTTATGGACAAAGACATGATAATTATTAGGAGGTTGAGATGTAGATTTTCAAAGGTTCATGAGCCAATCTTCCTTACTAATGACAAGGCTTTCAATATTTTAAATGTACCTCCATATAGAAAAAAGAAAGGTGATCCAAGTCCTAAGGTTGAAGATATCACCTTTGAAAAAGACACAAGACAACATAAGAAAGAGGAAAGGGCTACAGAAGAGTAGGCAAATAAATGGGGGAAGTATAGAAAGAAGAAGGTAGAAGAAAAAGAAGTGGAGCAACTATCATCTTTTTTGAAAAAGAGCTATCTACCCTTCTTGAAAGGGCTAATCTTGAGAGCTTCAATGTCTTAGCCTTCAAAACCAACCTCTCTCAATGGTGTTGCTCTAATATCATGTCAAGAATCGTGTGTGGTGGGAAGACTTACTTGAGCTACTACACTGAACAGACACAATACACATAAGAGGAAGCTCACTCAAGAACATAAGAAGAGAGATGGAGACTAAAACATTTTCTTCTTGGTTTTTCTTCCTTGTACCTCACACAATGTAATGTCCATAAAGTATAGATAAGGTACTGCATTAAAAATAGTGGCCTACTAAGCCAAACAATGCATAGCTAACTACATTAATCGGTTGGTGCTATAATATGCCAACTCTAGGTAGGTGTAACTAACCAAATATAATGAGTGATAAGTCAATGGCCATGTGAGAATCATAATGACCACCAATATGCTGTGAAGACGTGCGAGCCTATCTAACCATGCAATCCATCATCAGTATCTATAGGTATTGAGCTTGATATCTCAACATCTTTATTACAACCTATGGAGTGTTCTTCTATACAATAATGTGGTTTGGTACGCAATATGCAACAAGAACGGCCTTATCTAAAGGAGTTTATAAGGCTATTTCTAGATTATTCCAATGTGTTTGGGACTATTCTCCTGCATTTGTTTTATCACCAGTTGTGCTTTACAAAATGTCTGGAGGTCAGCCTCAATCTCAATCCCATGAAGAGCTTCTTTGTTGTGAAGGGAGGTATGTTACTGAGGCATGTAATTTCAAGAGATGGGATTGTTGTTGGTCCATGGAAGGTGATAGATGTTATGCAAGCAGAAGTTCCTACTTCTCCATAGTTGTTGAGATTCCTTGGGCAAGTATTTTGGCATGAGCTACACCTTTGGTTGTTGGCCCATGTGAATATTCCTCTCAAAAAGTTGACCCATGTCTCGAAGGTAGCATTCCAATGGGGTAATGAGGCTAACTTGGCATCCTGACAGGTTCAGTTGATCCTATCAAAGGCTCCAATCTTAATTCCTCCAGACTCGAACAATGAATTCCATGTCTTCATGGATGCTTTAGATAGTGCCATTAGCAACCTACTAATGCAAGAGGATACCAAAGGATAGTTTCGGCCTATTTAGTATGCTAGCCATTGGCGGTTGTCCATGATGATAGAAAATAATTACTTTTTATAGAAAACGAATACTTATGAATTATCTATTCTATTGAGAAGTTTAGGCATAATCTTTTGGGACATCCATTTTCTTTTCATGTGGATCACTCAATCCTAGTATATTTGGTCAAGTAGCAGAATGTTCATGGGCTATTTGGATCGTTGGATTCTTTTAATTCAAGATTTTGAGTTTCAAGTTGTGCACCAGCTCAGTGTCCAATATGTGGTGACAGATTTCCTTTCACAACTAGATTCGAGGTAAGTACCAGCAGGAATGCATGATGACTTCCTTGATGCTCAACTCTTTGTGATGACGGTGGCCAAGGATCTAGAAAGTAGGCCTATTAATCCTCCATGGAACTTGCATGAAGAAATGCTCACTTTTCTAGCTATAGGCAAAGTCCCAAATCACCTTCCGATGGATCAGCATAAGCACTTGGCACTCCAGAGTAGGATGCTTGAATGCATTTTGGGTCAACTTTATCATCGGACTTTAACTAGAATTTAGCAACAAGTGGTGTTGCTAATGGAGCAAGAAGTTGCCATAAATGAGACTCATCAAGGTATCTCTAGTGGTTTTTTTTTTTTTTTTTGTGAAAGTAGTAATCTGAAAGATTCAACAAGTCACATTGTGCTGGCCTATTATGCATGGAGATGTGTGAAAGTGGGTCCATAAGTGTGATTCTTGTTAGTGGTAGCTAGGGCAGCCTTGGAACACAAGCTCCAACTCGACCTAATTCTTCTGTTAGAGCCATTTCAAAAGTGGGGCATAGATTTCCTCGATTGGATCAAGTCATCAACAATGACCCGCACCAAAAATATGTACATTTTGATGGCTACAAATTACTATACAAAGTGGATGGAGGCATGGGCATTGAAAAATAACTCCACCAATTTAGTAGCATCTTGTCTTTTTAAAGACATCCTTACTTGATATGGCTATCTAGTCAAGCTAGTAACTAATGGGGGAGGTCACTTCATTAATAAGGTTATGGTGGCCTTCTTTCTAGTGATTGATAAGAAATCTTCCCCCTATTACCCTCATCCCAATGGATTGGCCAAGTCCACTAATAAAACCATGTGCAAAATTCTTACAAAGCTAATGGAACATCATCAAAAAGATTGGAACATCAAACTTCCAACCACATTATGGGCCTATCGAACTCATCATAAGGTGGCTACATTATGGTACCCAACATGCAGATTGTGGTTTTGGATTAATTCCTTTCAGAGGAGTCCGTACCATTTCAGCTGGAAGTGTTGGCTCAATTGGATAAGGGCCAGCAAATCCATTGTGCTTACCTTATGTTTGCAGGCTAGTTATGGCAAAAGCATCAGACTAATAATTTCTCTGAGAAGCACTTATTTGGTTGTGGCTAAGTTGTTTTGGTGTTTAACACATGGATGAGTAAGCTTATGCAAAAGTTAGAACTTAGATGGAGTGGCCCATTCTGGGTTTTTCGTGGTACCAAATTGATTGCTTTCTACCTCACAATTGTTCAGTCTTCTTCTACTCTTCCATCTAGAGAAAAAGATTGCTTGACACCATAGTTGATAGAGAGTATTCAAGTCCAAATGGCTTTGGTGGCAAACGGTGTGGCTTATCTAGCAAATCTTCAAGGCCCTTACTCGTTATTTGGCGTGGGTAATATTTTTGGTGACGCTACGATGCTTCGCAATGCAGGTGACATTTATGGCTCATCATGGGAAAAGTGGCTGATGGAGCGAGCATGCATTGATGAAATCTTTTCAAGCTTTGTTCGTTGGAACAATCATATACAAACGAAGTTTTCTTTCGACCTTGGGCTCATTTGCAAACTACTGCATTCAGCTCAAGTCTCTCTCTCATTGCCTTCTGCCTCTCTATGTCACCTAGTTTTGTCTGCGCACTCTTCTCTACAACCATGATGCCTAACCAAGTTGCATTTGATAAAGTCGTGCACGTCCTCCCTGAGCGCCTGGAAGCAATTCATCCTTGGGTTAGGTCCATGTGCCTCAAGACCTTCATCTCCCTACCATGGAGCACTAGACCGGTTTACTTTGAGGGTGAGGCCATCATTGCAAAGAGTTGCATCAAGGATGGTGGTGCAACTTGGTCGAGCACTATGAGCTTACGATGCGGCTCATCCAGGAGCACCTGTTATCGCCTCTGGGTGGTGATCACAAGCTCCCAATTGTTCTTTCTATTCCTCAGATGGAGGTGTTGTTTGGGCCCAATATTTTTAGTGAATTTTATCTTAACAGTATGTATAAGGAGTACAAGGCTAAGCATGATGTGTTGAAGTTCTTTATGGAGACCCTATACTTGCATGCAAAGACCTTCAATGTGTCCAAGAAGGTGGCCTCCATGTTCTTCCTCGATGATCATCCTTGCATCAACCAAACCCAAGTATTGCAGGAGCAGATGCTCCATGAATGCAAGCGGGTGGCTACTCGAGTGATCACTATTAGATCCACGCGGGTAATGTGTGGGCAACACTTTACCTTTCTGTTCCCTCCTCTTAGTGCTCAGGAGCGACGCCTGAGTCGGAATCGGTTCCATTAGAGGCTCGTGATGCGTCGGACCAGCTGATACTAATGTGGCAAAGCAACAGTCCCAGCCACAACCTCAGGGGACTGCTAAGAGCCCCATGTCTATCCATATGGCAAACACACAGCAGCAAGATGGTACAAGAGGCCCGATCGATGCGCCATAGATCGCCCTGTTAGCTCTGGAACAGGTCCCTGCAGATTCTACGACTGTCGCACCATTACTCTCTCTATCGAGTCCACAGCACAGGTCCAGACGGCTCTTGGTGCTGGATCTCGTTCCCGCACTCTTGGGATCTAGCCAAATCTGGCGACTCCAACCCCTGCTCTCTGACTTCTCAAGCTACTCCTAGGGATATTATGAGCAATGGCAAAACAATGCCAACGTCGGAGAAGCATGGACCCATTAGCGGATGATAATGACCATCCGCTCTCAGCAAAATTTTTGACTGTCTGATTCCTTTGCAAGTGGCAGATCAGACAATCCGAAGATGGAGATTTTTGCTCGATCATTGCAAAGTTCTAAGAGGGGTGGAATGCGAATTTGCAAGAGCGAGTTCAAGTTCTGGATGCAAATGCCCAACAATTCCTAGGCTCGGATGTGGATGCTAAAGTCGAGTATCTTTCCAAGCGCATTCCGCCACAAAAATGCAACATACTTGTAACTCATATCCAAAATGTTGTTGTGCTCCTTCCCAGACTAGTTCCATCCCCTTCTGCACTAAGAGGTCAGAGTACTCAGTGCGATTACTTATCCAAATGTTATTTCTCACCTAAGGAAGCCTTCTAAATTACCCAAATGGTAAAATTTCCAAGTTCAAATAGATGTAAACACCTTCTCTCTTAACAATGTAGCTTTCAATACAATTTGGGTTTCAAATATACTCAAATTATAATTTATTTATTAAATATTTCATCACATTTCCTTGATCCCCTTCATAATATTATTAGATATTTAAATACCCTTAATATTAATGACATATTTTACTTTTTTTCACATATTAAAATATTCTATTGATAAAAACAATTTATTATGTTTGATAAATTATATTTTATGCATAAAAATTTTCATCATGTGTCCTTGACCCATGGTCTTTACTCCCTCTCTCCACCCGGCCCCCATATTTGATAATATGCATTTTATTTATAGAATGTTTCATCACATTTCCTTGATCCATGGTCTTTACTCACTTGCTATCCACATACCCCCCACACCCCCCCCCCCCCCCCCTATTATGGACCTTGAAGTGGCACAGCAAAAAGGACACAAAATATATCAAAAAGGAATCCTTATAATCATGAAATAGAAAGGTACAACATGCAAGCACATCTCAAGACTACACCCTCATGACATCACACATATGAGGGTTCACCACTAAGCACAAGAAATCACATATAGAGCACATCCCAAGTGACTACTATTCCCTATATAGATGCATTTGTAGGCAATGCCATGGTCTACCTACAAAGCCCTTTGAAGTTCCCACACTCAGCCCTTGCACAATGGATTGTTGTCCTCAACAACGTAAGACATGTTGCCTTCGACTCATTTTGGGGTCTTAATACAGTTTATGCTATTAAGTTTGCTAATATCTATTGAATTATGATTTAACTCATTTACAGGGTATTAACACAATCTTCTCTATCAAGGTGGTCAATGTCTACCGCTCTACAACTTGGGAGTCTCAAGACAAACTTTTTCTATCAAGTTGATCAATGTCTACCCATCTAGACTTTTTTCTTTTTATTCCTTCTCATTCAGTCCACCCTAACTCAATTACATTTTAGGAGTGGAGTCTTCAAAGTCCTATCTTCCTTGGCTTTGCATGCCAAGCTTTGTAGGTGCCATCCCAAGTTATCACATAGTTGGGGATAAGGCACAATAACTCACTTATGCCATGTTATGCCATGCCTTAAGGAAGGCAATCCATTAGGTTGTTACTTGTGCATTTCCTTCCTTCCATTGAACCTTTACCTTGGGCCTTGAAGATTTGGATCTCTTGGTTTTGTTAGCCAAGACACTTTACCCTCATCACCAAGTCCAGCACATGGGTTATGCTCCACCCCTTGCCAAATCCTTCTTGCTTGCCTTGAACTTAAGACAACTGGTTGGTTCAGCTTGTCTTTTTGCATGAAAGACACAATCTTTGTGCATGGCACCTTTTTGGCTCTTCTGAGCTTCATTTAGAGTTGATGTTCTTTGGAGGAAACGAACTAAGTCATCACACTAATACTAGATTTGAAGCAATGGAAATAGAGGAGGAAGCATACTAAGTCATCACATTAAAACTAGATTTGAAACAATGGAAATAGAGGTATCATCGAAACATTTGGATTGACATCATATTTGAAGTGCTTAAGAGTGCCACAAATCCATAAGATCAAGATAACATTGCCTTGCACCACATGCAGCCTAAAGGCCAAGATCCTGATCTTTTACTAGTGTTCGATGTAGTCCAAAGACATTCACCTTAAGAGTGAGTTGGAGGGTTCAAGCCTCAACTACAAGGTTCCCTTCCATGAGATAAGTTACCTTGGTCAAACCATATTGCAAGCATTCCCTCATGCTCTCCCTTCTTAAAGGCTCAATCCTCTTGACTCATAAGAGTTCACCTCTCCAAGTTCAAAGGCATAGCCAATGGCTCCATTGTTAAAGTGCACTCAATTTTTACTTTGATCCGATTTGGCTAGAGCAAAACGTAGCCTTCAATGCATGGTTTGCCTTATCCATGGCCTTGAGCTTAGCTTGGGGGATTTTGAAGGCATTCTATTTTTCTTCTCTCATCTTGGCCTTATCTTGCCTTTGTTTCTTGCCATTTGGTTTCACCTTGCTCTCCTCTTTCTTTTCTTGCTTTTTCTCCTTTTCTTTCCTTTCTTCTTCTTCTTGGCCTTCTTCACCTAGGTCTAACTTTTGCTTCTATTCATTCTTCACCTTGCTCTCCAAGTCCAACTTATCCCTCCATCTTCTCTTCTTTGGCCTTCATGCCTAGTTCTATCTTGACTTGCTCTTCTTGCTCTAGCTTAGCTTCTTTCTTCCTATCTTCTTCCTTTGGCTTCCTAGCTCTCCATTTTTGTCCTTCTACGTTGGCTTCTCCACATCTTCCTACTTGCTTTTTCTTTTTCCTCGTGTTCTTTTTCTTACCTTCTTCTATTTGTCTGCTCTTTCTTTCATTCTTCTCATCTTATTCTATCTTCTCTTCCTTGTCTATTGTCTTCCTTACTAACTCTATCTTTTTTTCTATCTCCTTTCTTCTATTTTCTTGCCCCATTTTTTCTTCCAGCTTGGCTATGGCTTCATCTAACAACTCATCTTCTTCCTTCCTATCATCTTTTATCTCTTTCGATATGTTCATATACTATATGTAAACTCTCCCTCTAGTCTATCATAGTTGAACTTGTTGAAATTGGTTGATTGTTGGGATTCGGATTGTCAGGGACAAGGTGATTCTTGGTTGGAATCAAGCATCTCCTCTCCCTTCTTTTCTTCTAGCTTCAAGTTCTTATCTTCCTCATTCTCTTCTACTTCGCATATCTCATCTTCTAAGATTAGATCTCACCCTTGCACAATGAAGTGTTGGCTCCATGTAATAGAGAATTTTCTACCCAAGATACTTTCACATTACCATTCTCACCTTCCAAGACCATCTCTTTACCTACTTCATCATTAAAGGCATCCCCTTGCATCAAAGGAGGGCACTACACTAGCCTCACCCTCAATTGTAACAAGCAAAGGTGTTTCTTGACTCATATAGTCAAGCATCTCCTCTCCGCTCTCTATCTTCATCTCTTCTAACACCAGTTCTTCAAGTTGGGCTGCAACCTATACTACATGCAAGGACTCATCCTTCTCCCATATCCACCTATCTTCATCTTCCTTCTTGTAACCCAAGTCCTTCCTAATCTTTTCTAGCTTCAACCTACTATCTATCTTCCATCTCTCTCTTTCACTATGATAAAATGCCATAGCCTCACTCTCACTCATCCTTCTCAACAACTCAACTCCCTTATGAGTCTTCTTCAACTCCTTAATTGTCTTCCATGTTTGCTAAATCTATTTGAACAACTCATTCTTTGTGTATGCAACTTCAAGCTAATGATATAGCTCAAGCCCCTCTTTGAATGAGGTGCCCTTCCATTGCTTGAGGTCTTTCCAAGTGGTTATCTTTAACAGTGTCACACACCCCTATCATGTCATGACTCCTTCACAACTCGGTTGATACGTAGGAATCGGCTTCATGTTCCATTAGGATCTCTACAACTATGAGCCACCTCTCCGATCAAGCTAGTTTGCTCCACAACAAAGGTGATCTAATACCAAGTATCACTGGCCTTCACAAAACTTCAAGTGAAAACCTATGCAGAAAAATGGCACAACAAAAAGGGACACAATATATCAATAAAAAATCATTGGATTCATCATGAAATAGAAAGATACATGTAAGCACATCTCAAACTACACCCTCATGACGTTTCACATGAAAGAACTGATTACTGAGCATGGAAAATCGCATGTAGAGCACATCCCAAGCAAAGCCTAAATGACTACTACCTACGTAAGTGCATTCCTAGGCAACACCATGGTATACGTACAGAGCCCTTCAAGGTTTCCACATACCCCCTTAACCTTTCTCCATTATTGGAGCATTTGTAACCTAATCCATTCTAATACATTGCTATGTTATTTTCTATAAGAAGGCATCCGAACCTAGACTGGTCAATGTGGTACAAGCCCATGAAATTGCACATTAAAAAAAAACACTTCTAAATTGCACATAGTTCTCCCCCATGAACTCTGCCCTCAGCTTAGAGTCATGAAACAAACTCTTCCAAGTTCGCCTCCATACTGGAAGTATCATTTTACAAAGCAGCAGTAAATCTAGAACAAAGAAACATCTTGGACTCTCGCAGCAAATCTCTTTAGTACAAGCGACTACTGACTATTGGAAAAAACAACTGAGCATGATACCTTACATGCATCATCTCCCCCATCTACAAGGAAACTGCTACAATGAGCTTTTATTTTGCAGTTATAACCATGTTGGCTCCCTCTTCCAGAACCACTGCACAGATCACTTCTTATTGAACAAGGAAAAACACTTTCCATAACATGGAATTTTCCTTAATCAGGTTTCTTTTATTTTCTTTAGGAGAATATGCAACCGTCATTGCTTCTCTGAGAAATGGAATTTATGGCCCATGGGCCTTGTACCTCCATACTGCATTGCTCTGTCAGGCTTTTGCCCGTCGCGGACGATTCCCCACTGCCGCCTCCCATAGCACTTGGAAGTAGAAGATGAGAGAAAGAGGGGGAGACAGAGCAGAGTCATGGTGGAATGCTCACACACCCTCATCGAAACTGGAAACAACTTAGTCTTCCTTCATCATCCTTGAGAATAGATGAATGGTGTATACTGAAATTGAAAAATGAGGATGTCCAGGGTCCATCCTTTCTTGGCTTGTTTGATTCTTGGAAAGGATGAAGATAATTCAATTTTTCATCATCATGCATTACTCAAGCTGAAGAAAAGCACACATGCTGGATGTAAAAGACCCATGAAGTCGTTCATGATTCTTTGATTGTAACACGCTAGAAAACTGTGATGCAGTATTCATCAAGTTTTAACAAAGCATGCACCCTGGCATTAGAGTTCACAAGGGCATTGCATGCACTCAGTAACTGAGAATGCCAACGAAACAGTTAGAATGCCAACAAAATCAGCCAGAATAGGCTGAATGCAACTTCACAATTGCAAGAAGTATGCCGGATGCTCTATGTACACACAACAGCTCTTACAAAAACTGTTCATAGTAAAATGTTGTTCAAGACACATGGGAAAGGCAACCTAAAAATTAGGGTTCCAATCATATGCCTGGTACAAAACCTTGAACTGATTCCCATCCAGCAACTCCAGTAAATTTTCAGCTTTGCTTGGCTCCAAGTGATTGACCATCCATCTTAAAATTTCTGTATCATTTTTCCCAAAATCAACGCTGAACCTGCCATTAAAAAGACACTGTAGTTCAGTAAATTGCAGAGAAAGCATCCAGTTCATACAGCTAGCTGTATCAAAATTCACAAAACAGAAAAGCCAAAAGAACCCACAAAATTCCAACCAACAAAAAGTGTACTAGCTAGTAATTTTTATGAAGTTTAACTCTGAAGCTAAGGGAGGTCCATTTGCAGACTGGTTGAAGCCCTGGAGTACCAAGATGAGTCCTACCAGCAAAAACTTACCAAATGTTTCCAAATTTGGAATTGAATGTTCTAAAGAAGATAAAGGCAAGAAAAACACAAAGGCAAAAATTAGATTACGGACATGGATTTGACCGATTATGTTTCCAACTTTGAAAGTAAAAGTTCCAAAGAAGATAAAGACAAGAAGAATAGAAAGACAAAAAACAGATTATTAACATGGATCTGACAGTGCTATCATGCTGCTTCTTTTCAAGTTGCAGCTTTATAATCCAAGTTTATAAAAAAGAGCCATAGGATTGACAATGCTGCACCATTTGGTATGATCAGATGGTCAAAGATGATTTGGATCAAATGTGACATGGTGCCACCATTTTGAGATTTGATCGTTAATCAGATGGTCAAAGATGATTCGGATCAAATGTGAGGTGATGCCACCATTTTGAGATTTGATACTGAAACAAAATACTGTGCACTTTCATCTACAAAATTTTTGAACTAAGCAGAAAACACTCTGTGCATACCAGTTGTCTTTCCATGTGTAAATCACGGAAGGCAAGATTAGAGTGGCAACTTTCATATTTTTTCCCTAAGGATGAGCAAGCAAGTTGTGCTTTTGGGTCAAGTGATCATGTTCTTTCTCTCATGTATAGCAGGTGGAAATGAGCTAGCAAAAGCATGCCAGTCTCAATACATGTGCATGGAATTGCAAGCTTAGATTCCCAACCCAAGTATCTTGCAACCTAACAGTTAATGTGCATGTCATTTGTAATGAATGGAACTGTCATGTGTGCAGTGTGCAACAAGTCGTAAATTGCTCCTGCTGTTCTGTGTTAGAAGTTGAAAGACCGCTTCAATTTACAATCTATTTAGAACAATATCAGAAGTTAGAATTGCAACACTTCTTAGGTCAAAACCATCAAGATTTATCATAAAATGCAAGAAGCCTTCAGATAGTTTCCCCGTATCCACAAGCTATCTATGCAGTAACAGCTAATAAGAACTTAAAGGTCATTACACAACCACATCCTTTTCTAAAGAACCTACGTGAGAGAGGAATAATGAATCACATACCATTTGATGATCTTGCTGATTGAAACACTCTTTGATTCCATATCAATGACAACACCACCATCAAGAAAAAAGGCTCTGACAGCAGCTCTCAGCTCTGCATCAATATTTGCAGGAGAATAACACTTGAGCGCTGGACTTGATTGAGATGCACTTGTAAGGGCAAAGTGAATTAAGGGCTCTGGTTCAGGCAACGCCACCTGAGAATTCAAATCAAGCTTCAAAGACACTACAACCATTCATTCAAAGAGCTTTGTACAGTCTAGAAACACAGGCCGTGAAAAATACATGCGGGCCATGATAACAAGGCCAGCAGCATAGGCACTTTGGTCCCTTGCTTTGCTCAGTAAAACAAATATACATAAATAATCTTGCATTCCAAAGACTACTTTCTTGAAAAGTTGCTCATCTTACTTATTTCATCCACCTTATCAACTTTATGTGCACCTTGTACACTTTTGTTTGGCAAATAAAGATGACTGTTCAATAAACTAACGTTCTAAGCAGATGCAGCACACATAAGATGAGAAGCAGTCAGTAAATGGACATCCATGGTTGTCATTGTTGTCCACAATTTGATCCAGATATTTCTTATGTAAGAACTACATGAAGCTTTCAATATGTTCATCAAAATAGGATTTCTCAACATCACGTAGTTAACTGTTCAATAAATGACTTTGTGAGCAATGACAGCAGGAATAAAAATGAGCTGGGCAGCATTAAATGGACAGCCAGTGTTGCCCGCACTTTGATCCAGAAAATAGATGCGTAAATTCCATGTAGCTTTTAGTACACCTGTTTAAATGGCTGAGACTTGTTTTGTACTTGACTGTTAATTCTATGTGAATGAATACTATGCCTGAAATGCACTCATTCACAATGCCCATTTCTTTCTATCACTTCAACTATACCAAAGAAAAGAGAAATAAGAATGCCTACATACCGGTAATCGCTTATCTTTTGGTCCAAATGGCTTGATAAGTTGATAAGGTGGACGTTGATTTCCCCGTAATATTCCATTTTGAATGGCTGAAAGTGAGTAAGGGTAACCACCAACAACATACTGAAAATCCCCAAACAGTCGCCTCCTATCCAAGGCTCCGGTTGGATGACCAAGGGTTATAATTGCATTAATTGTCATTATGTTGTACAGATTAATGAAGAAAGCAAGCTTTTCCTCTCTTGTGAATGGACTAAGGTCAATACGGTGAAGCTCTTCGGTCATTTTCAAGTACCTGCATCATAAGGGAAAACCATCCAATAATGTTAATTGAGCGCTCCACACGCAAATTCAGATGATCAGAAACTATACATAGACCACCAGAAACAACAAAAACAAACAAACAAATAAAAAAGCTAGAACAGCAATAGAAGTGCAACAATGCTATACAGCATGGTGTTGGACAAGAGAAGGCTCACTTGAATGTGATTTTCAAGACAAGCTAGCAAGAGCTGACCTTCTGTATTCTTCACTCAAAGAGATGCTTTGATAGTCCACATGCTTGCCATCATCAGAAACATATGCATCAATGATAGCAAGTGTAAACTTTCTTAGGTGAGCTTCAATCTCAGTTGCAGACATTGGCTCCATATCATTTGTAAGTCCACTGAAATTGAAGCATTTTGCTGAAATAGCAGGATCATGCTCTAGAAATCTGTAAAGGTGATTTCCATCTTCAAATATATTTTCCCTGAAACAAAAAGATAGCCGTTAGGAATGTTAGCAGTACATGAGACATTTTGTTAAGCTCAATCTCATTAAAAAAAGTAATATCAGTAGAAGATTTTCCAGCTGGAATCAGGATCACACATTGTCTAAAGCATAAGCAATAAAAACTGGAATCAGGATCACACATTGTCTAAAGCATAAGCAATAAAAACTTACTGCAGTACATGGTGGAAAAAGTGCTTGGCCACAATCCTTCTGCCATATTCTACTGCCTGAAAAAAGAAACACAAGTGCATGAGAAATTGCACCACTATGGTGTGTAAAGCTATGTAACACTTTCTCCCACGAAAGTCACGTTCTTGAGTAACAAACACTGCATAATAGTCAGGGTATGAAAGAGCAATCTAATTATCAAGAACTAGAACTGCTCACTCCACATCCTAGGATGCTGAAAGAGCAATATAATTATCAAGAACTAGAACTGCTCACTCCACAGCCTAGGATGCTGCTCCATCACCCTCCAAAGTCAATGCCATCTCTGCCTGCACTCTTCTTAGCCTCTATCTCTCTGCTCCACACTTCCGAACTCACCATATGCATGCTCACCTCACCACAAGGTGACTAAGAACCTTTTTTCACAAGCTCCTCCAGGTCATCACCTCCAACAACTCTGCATTACAGAAGTTTCTTCAACGTGCAAATCCAGACCCTTGGGATCTGATCAGGCATCATCAAAAGACAAGGCTGACTTGTTATTGAGATCGAAAGGGCATAACCAGAAACTTGGGAGTAGCTAAGCAGCACTAAAGGATGAGGAGATTCTTTCATTACACACTGCAGAACACATAACACTAAAGGATGAGGAGATTCTTTCATTACACACTGCAGAACACGTATTGATTCTTAATGAGTTGGGCAGAAACACCCATTCTATTTTACACTGGTGGCTCATGAACACATGTGAGGCCCTCGAAGGGCAATTTCTCTCAACCAAATAGTGGTCAAATGGCAAAAGTGCCACCCCTACTCTAATTCCTCCACTTATCAGAGTGAGGTGAGCTTCTCATGAATCAACTTCAGACGCAGGTACACAGCCTCAAGCTCCTGTATCTCAGACAAACCATGGAACAAGTTTGGAATATATATTCACAACAAATCCACACATAATATTGACAGCCCAAGTTGAAAATATGATCTCCAATTGCCTGGATTCCAATTCATCATTCTTAACTACTTTTCCAAGTTCAACTCCCTCCCAAGTCCCATTCTTCCTCTTTACTATGTCTTCTCTTTTGCTCTTTGGTAACCTTGAGCTCAGATTCCCTTTTCCAAATTCATGTTTCCTTCTGAAATCTCCCCTTTCAAGAAAATCCAAAAGCACAGCACATATTAACTATTTGAGGATGATGGAGTCAGACGTGGATATCCCTACCTGGTTTTTGTGAAGTACTGAACACATGACCTAAAGAAAACCCAAGCTGCACCACTAACCTCTGGGAACTTGTTCTACATTCACACTCTCAAACCTTTTATCTATATTTCTCCAGACAGGGAGTGCCAAAGTAACGAGCAAAAATGAAATCATTTCAGTACCTTACAGAGTGACCTTCCAAATAGACAACATGCATTTTAATTAAAGTTTAGCACGATAACTTTACCTCATCTCTCTCACAGTATTGATCCTCTGCCAAGACTTCCACAGCTTCTGATGCCACAAAACATTTGCTAAACATTCTCATTTTATGAAACCGATCCTTAACCTGAACCTTCTCCCTCAATTTTCTAACAACCTCAGCAAATTCATCAAACTTTACACTCCGCGGTTCATCTTCTCCATACTTAGGAGGTTGTGGCGCTGACAAAGAGCATTCATTCTCAAATACTTCCTTCAGCCTTTCATCCAATTCATTCTTATCCTCCAGAGCATTCAGTTCATCTACTCCACCAACAAAAGATTCATTAAAGAACACTTGTGGGGTACTAGACGTCCCTGTTCGCTCTTCAAGCTCAAGCCTCCGCTGGGGGAAAATATCTATGTTGATCTCTGTGAACCTTAGTCCCTTTTTCCTCAGTAAAGACCTTGCTGCTCCGCTATCCTGACAACCTGATTTGGAGAATAAAGTTATCCTGCCTTTCATTTGTGAGGGTTCAGTTTCCGCTTTCAACGCTAGATCAGCTTTGGGATAACCAGGGGCATCGACATGGCCCCTTGAAAAGCTAAGGGAAGAGAAGTGAGTCCTCTCCCCGAATCCTGCATCATCTTTCCCATCCTTGTCAGATAAAATCCCTAAATCCTCCATTTTACCTGAAAGTCTGCGGATAGCACTAGTAACTATATTGCCACGCTCTTTGACAAAATTCTTCAGAGCTGCTGCCTTCTCAGGCCAATCCACGCCCTTCTTTGCAAAATCAAACGCTGGGAAACGGCTCTTCTCCTCATGATGGCCATCTGATAGATCTCGTGATGTCACCTCTGCATTGCTGTCATGATCAACGGTGGTTCCACTCGAGGACTTCTCGGTGCCATCGAAAACGGGCTCCTCGGGCAACCGTTCCATGGAGATGGCAGCATCAACAACGCCGTCACTGCTGTCATGACCTGAAAGCTGTGGTGCATGGTCATCCGGATGAGCTACGACAGATTCTACTTCATGCTTGGGCTGGGGACCAGCTGGTGGCGAGCCAATGGTGCGGTCCGCGAGGGTATGAGGCTCGGAGGGAGGGTCGACGGGGCGATCGTCTAGGGCAGAAGGTGCGGCAGCATCCATCGCGGGGGGGGAGGGGGGATTGGGGCAATGGACGAATGGACCTGGTTGGAGGATGTTGCTGGTGAGGTGAGAGAGGGGCAGGGCCCTAGGGTTCCTGCGGGCGGGGGAGGGGAGGGAGGGGGGTTTTGAGCCCGAGGGATTTACAAGCAGGTACTCTCCCGTGAGAGCGAGAGAGAGAGAAAGAGAGAGACGACGACGGAGAAGGAGATGGCGAAGTTGATATGTTCTTCTTCTTTTACCGCTTCGGCGGGAAGGCCGGTCTTCCCTCCGGCATAAAATTCCCGTTTCAACATTTAGCACGCAATTTGCCGGTTTTCCTAAATTTCTTCCCGTCTTATGATTTAATGCTCGAGAAGCTTTCTCTTTCCAGGCTCGGAGCGCCCAGCGCTTTGCGTCGCGACTGGTCGGGCAAGTCCATGGACCGGCACGAGTGCATGCGGCCGGCCAGGCGTGTAGGACGGACGGGCATATCATGCAGGACGGACATGGTTCCTCCATAAAGTTTTGCGGGAGGCCTCTGCCTATATCACATGCCCCCCCTCCCCCGCCCCAGAAAAACCTTATGGTAATAACAATACTAGACCACACGTTGTCTAGAAGTTAGACTCGGTTTGCACGTGCATCCAAGTTCAAGTGAGCCTAGAATATGACGGCCCTCCCCGCAGACCGCTGCACACGGAGTATGTTCCAAGAGGAGCTGGAAGCATGGCACATGTTTGAGACATCGTGCGAGTTGAGAGATGTGGCCACACTTGCCTTAGGCACAACTGAAGTTCCCTACACTTTGCATAGTCGCCATGTGGGTGACACATGGCGTGCATGTAGGCTTGATTGATTCTATGCCACTTATGGCACATGGTGGATGTGTGGGAGAATTAAATACCACATGCTAAGTGAAATCACAGCTTCGGACCACCTTCCAATTCTAATCTCTTGCCAGCTTGTCCTGACACGACACATGCAAAATGGCCCGCCACCATTTCGTTTCAACATATCATTTCTGAAGGATAAAGCCTTTATGGGCAAACTGCAAGAGTCCTTGGAGATAGCCCAAGACTCCTCCCTAGCACCGAAGTTCAAATGGCAAAAATGCATGAACGTTACCATCAAAATTGCGAAAGAGCATGGTCGAATGATCGCAGCAAGAAGGCGGAGGGACATCCAAGCTGCTATAAATGCTAGAGAACACCTCCTGCGGGTTCTAACAATGGCCCCTGGAGACCTCACCGCTCAGAGCCATCTAAGGCAAACATAGCACTTCTTGAAAACACAAGAGTTCTACTCAGTCCAGACTACCAAAACCCTACTCAAGGGCCAATTGGAAAGGTTTGGCAACGCACCTAATGCTTTCTTCTTCCCATCACTTAGAGCAAAGCAAACCAAAGAGACCATCATAGGGATTGAGGATGAACATGGAATACTCCTCACTGATGAGCATACCATCTCAAGACTCTTCGAGAAGCATCTATCCTCCATAGTAGGGGAAGAGCCTGAGCTACTCCCTGACACCAGCTAGATTCTTAGGAGTTGTGATCCCCATTACACCAACTGACTCTCTTGCCTTAGATAGGCCGTTCACTCTGGAGGAAGTCCAGCAAGCGGTCTTCAAAATGAAGAAGGGCAAAGCTCCTGGCCCTGTCAGCCTGCCATTCGAGCTCTTCCAAACCCTCTGGACATCATGCGGGGAAAACCTACTGGACATGATGAACAACATCCAAAGGTCTGGATGCGTCACCTGAGAAATTAATCAAGGCCTAATCAAGCCGGTGCCTAAGTCTCCTATGAGAAATAAGGTAAACAACTAGCGCCCACTCACCATGCTTAATTTCAGCTATAAGATAATGTCTAAAGCTCTTGCCCTCAGAATCAAAAACCTAATGGGTAAGATTATACACCCGAGGCAGTACGGTTTTGTGAATGGAAGGAAAATTTTGGATGCAGTGTCAAATCTTCTATTCTTTGTGGGCATGGCCTTGACACACAAGTCTAATTTTGTTCTAATCAATATTGATCTAGACAAAGCATATGATCGAATCAAGTGGCATTTTATTAGGAAGGTCATGGAAGCATTCAAATTTGGGGACATCTTCACAAATATGATCACTGCTTTGTTCACCAATGCTACGGCCTCCATCAGCATTAATGGCTCAATGACCCGGCCTTTCTCTCTCAGGAGGTCAATCCGCCAAGGGTGCCTTGTGGCCCCGCTTTTGTTTGCATTAGTTACTAACCCACTCCTTCGCAACATAGACAATAAAGTACATGATGGTACCATTCGAGGGATGCCCTTGCTTGACATATCATGCTCACCATCTTAGTTATTCGTAGATGATAGCGGATCCCTAGTGGGTGCAGAGAAAAGATTAGTGGATGAATTGATGGGCGTGTTCAATGACTTTGCACTACTCTCCTCTTCGGTCATAAACAAAAGCAAGACTGAATTCAACCCTGTTACTCTGGGGGACCCACAAAATTGGATACTTGATTATGACTTTAAGGTGGTAAAGCTGGGGGAAATTGTATGTTACCTTGGAGCTCTAATAGGGGTTGGCATAACTCCTAGTCAAAGATTTAAATGGTATCTAGAGAAGATCCAACAGAAAATGGTCAAGTGGATGAATTCATCCTTGTCTTTGGCGGGGCAAATCACCGTGATCAAGAATGTTCTCTCTTCACAGATTGTGTACATGGCATCCCTCTTTGTGTTTGGGAAGATAGCCTGGGGGCAAATCGAAAAGATGTTCAGACAGTTTATGTGGAAGAAGAAGGAAGGCCCTACAATGCACCAAATCTCATGGGACCTAATCACCTCAAGAAGAGGTGAAGGGGGTGTTGGTATAGAAGCCCTAGCAGACAAGGCCAACCGACTAGCATTCAATGTACTCACAAGGCTGAATGACAACCAGCCATGGTTAGTAATATTGAAGACATGGATCGCGGCCTCTAAGGAAGCTGAACGAGCATGGACTGGGGCAGTCTCGACTGATGTGGTCTAAAATTACCAGAAAATGATTCACATCCCGCAATCAGCAATAGCCCAAAGTTTAGTAAGAAGCTGGCAAGTTGTCATCTCACAATTCGACTGGTCTCCTAAATTTAGCAAGCAGGGTGACACAGCCCTATCTTCGTCAATTTGGCTTAATCCCTTTCCATTTGATCCTCCAAACTCGCATGTGCTTCGCAATAGATCTCTTACAAAAGCATTAGCTACTAAAGGCTTAATATTCAGGTTGCAGCTTTGGGACCCTACGCGCAATGATTGGTTCCCTTTTGACTTTGTCGCCAAAACCAGCTTCGGCTTGACAACCAGGGAGTTGCTCTAGTTACAGAGTGTTCTTACGAGCTCAAAAATGATTGGTGCACTTCACCGGTGTCCAAGAACTCACTCTAGTTACAGAGTGTTCTTGCGAGCTCAAAAATGATTGGTCCACTTCACCGGTGTCCAAGAACTCACCGCCCCTTCTTGCACTAAATAGCCAAGCGGGCAAATAGCTTATCAAATGCAAGTCTTTGTAGGACTTTAGCCCTCCCTCTATGGCCATCCCTCTCACATTGAAGGATAAATGGAAGAAATGCAGCCCTTTGGCCACTCTTGCCACCTGGCAACGACGAGCTAAGCGAGTGTGGAAGAACTATTATTACCAGGGAAGGTATCATTCCCCCATCTTTTGTGAAGACTCTAACTTTGTTTTTCTTTATTATTCATTATTAGAAAATGAAAAAACAATAAAATCTAACATTGTAAAAGATTGCACATATAAAGATTGAAGTCACCTTTGCTAAATTGAAACCTATCATGATGAGATAAAACCAAATGAGGAAAGTAGATTAATTCTAAGCAGAACAATAAACAATTTCATGCTTAACTACACACATACACATTCTCTATATCTTTCTTGATTTGGAATACTACAATCATTAACTTATTAGTTATTAAATAAAATATATGCTAGTGTACTCTATTATGACTTATTAGTTATTAACTACAAAACATACTAACTACGCATACTCTCTCTAACCAATTAATTAGTTACAACACTAGTCATCACTATTTATTTATTAGGTATGTTGTTCTAATTAATTAGTAATCTTAACTACAATTGACTCATCTTGATAACTTTAAATACATTTATATTATAATATTATGTTTAATTAAACTATTTAATTAATTTAATTACTATTATGAAATTAATTTAATTGAATTGCTATAAACCACCATGGTTTCCATCCCTAAACAAACCTAAATCAATTCTCCCGTATGTAAAACATCATTTATTTATTTATTTATTTAAAACTAATTACTAATTAATCAAAACTAATTGCTAAATGATAGGCCCCCAATGCCTAAGTCCATAGCCCTTAATGAGTGAAGCAAACCCGTAATGTGTAAATTATCCCTATATCATTTTTAATTTAAGTTAATAACTAAGTTTTAAATTGTTTAATTAGTTTGGTTAACTATAATTAAACATTAGCACTCATTAACTACTAGTAATTAATGAATTAACTAAGTTTTAAAATTAACCATTTAGTTTAACTAATAGTTTACTATCAAATGCTAAACTAACTAGCTAGTTTAATTAGTTTAAAATCAAGTTAGTTTCTTTTTTCAAACAAATGGGAAAATTGGTAGAGGAAAATTTATGTGAAGCTACACATGTAATCAAATAGCCTTCCACAATAACTTTTTGGTGTTGGAAATGGATCTCTTTTCACTTATTTTCCTATATAGTATTTGACATCATAAGGTTTTCCCTATGAGGCACCTCATAGCTAGCTAGGTGTAATTGAGAGTAGCAGGTTTTTGGGTCAGGCGTGCAATCTCTCCCTTGCAAAAGCTCATGATATTATTGTAATTCACAATGTGAGATTTATAATGGGAATTTGTCTAAAACTTCATATCTTGCATACCAAAACTCTTTTAGAGCAACTTCCCATGAGCACCAATCTCCAAGGCCAACTATGGCAAGGGCTACTACCATAGATACTAGAGCTTGCTGTTAGCTTGTCAACTTTATGTGCTATCAACAACGGGTAAAAATATTGGTTCGACAAGTTATTTCCACTACTTTTCACAAGAATCTTTATAAATATAGGAAGAAAGAGGTGGTGGAGATACTCTATTTAGTAGTACAAAATCCCCCACATGTGGAAGAGGTGTTAGTAATTCTAGAAGGCCAATTCTTTTGTCCTATAAAATAGAGATTTATGGAGGATGCTTTGGAGATGTTCTTTGCCCCTTGCACCATGTGAATATATATTATTCAAAATTTTATTGGACAATGTAAAAAGAGATCATGGAGATTGGAGCTCATGTAAAGGCACTCTTACCACACTTTCTCCAAAGCCCCCCAATATCATGTCCTTGCACCCCTACCAATTTAAGATCTCATCATTTGTCTTGCAATAGCCAACCCCAACCTACCTCATTATAGATGCAAGAGCTTGCTATACTCATTCCAAAATCCCTTGATGACATTCCAAACCTTTAAGGTCTCATCATATGCATGTCTTGCAATAGTCAAACCCCAACCTACCTCATTACAAAGGCAAGAGCTTGCTATGCTCGTTCCAAATAAAATTGGATTCTTGGCATTCCCAAAGAGGTGATAGGAAATGTCTTCTTCCCTACCACATAGTGGTGGGCAAAGAGGCAAACATCAAATCACCTCCACCATGCTCACTCTCAAAGGCAGCTTCCAAGCAACTATACTCCACAAGGATATATTCTAATTGTATAAGGGGGTTAGTTTCAAACTCTTCTCATCCTTTTCTTTTGGTCTTTATCCCATCATGGCCTCTTATTAACCCCCTTTCCTATTCTCCGACAATCAAGTTTGTGCATTTGCCCTTCCAACAATAGAAGTTGGCCGATCTACCCTCCTCTTGTTGCACACCTCATGCAATTAAGTTCGTTCATGCATTTGATGTGTACCAACCTAGACTTCCTACACTTCCAACCAACGAAGTCAACTAAAATCTTGGAGGTCTACCCATATGTTAATTCCTTTCAAAAAGATAAAAAATGAGAGCTTAGAAATCTCATTGATAGATCCTCCCTTCTAAAAAGTTTCAAATTGCAACCATATCACGTGTGATAAGAATGCATCCTCCCTCCTTTTAGCCAAAGGGCTCCATTTTAGCTCTTTATCACACACCTCTAGATTCTTATAGAGCCCGTTGTTGTGCCAAAGAATCATCAATCCCTTAGGTCTACATGTGAGAAAAGCACCTGCTACTTACCTAAAATTAGGGATTTAATGAAGGGAGTGAGCCCTGAAGTGGAAGCACGAAGCGAAAGCAAGAGATGTGGTGGAAGGAGCACGAGTAAGAGAGAGACACACACAAGATGTGGGAATTCCAGCAATCACAATGTGTGACCAATCTTCCCTTTATTCAAATGTCATTGAAAGAACACTTGAAATGTATAGGTGTGCGAGTATGTGGGGTACTATCAATGTAACTAATACACATGCGGCTAGGCATAGGTGCCTTTACCTCCAACAATCTCCCACTTAAAGGCAAATGTGTCCCTAGAGAGGAGAGAAAAGGAAAAAAGTAATATAGTACAAATGTACATAAGTACAACACGATGAGGAAAGATGTCATCTCACTCAATGTCTATCAACTTCTTAAGGAAGGCAAAAATTCTCTGCTGAGAGACTTTTAGTAAGTAGATCTATAGGATTTTGGTTAGTTTGAGATCTTGACAAGCTCAATGGACTTGTCTTCAATGACCTTTCATATAAAGTGGTAACACAATGTGCTTCGTCTTCGAATGGAAGATCAGATTCTTGGCCAATTGAATAGCACTCATAGAATCCAAATGTAGTGTAGTGACCACATTAGCACCTCCAGCAAAGGTGAAGACATAGCCAAAGGTGGACTTCCTATTGTCTACATATCTTGCATAATCAAAGTTAGTGTTCCCACAACTCTCATGTCTTGGCTACCATAACATAGGCATATAGTTGATGTGCCCTTCAAGTACCTCATAATACCCTTGACATCATCCCAATGTCATCTGTCAAGTGTAGCTATATAGCGTGCCACAACTCCCATTGCAAATGCTATGTTGGGATGGGTGGCTATCATGGCATACATCAATTTGCCCATTGCGGATGCATAAGGGATCTTGGCCATCTCAACCTTCTACTCATCAAACTGTGAACAATTGGCCTAACTAGCCTTCATGTGAGAAGGTAAAGGACAACCAATAGGCTTAACATCCTATAGATGGAATTGCTCAAGGACATTCTGGATGCATTCCTTCTGTGACAAGTAGAGAAGTCCCTTAGAGCGATCACGTGTAATGCACATCCCAAGAATACTTGAGGCTTGTCCCATGTCCTTCATCTCAAAGCTCTTCTTGAGATGACCTTTCAAGGCATCCAACTCATCGTGAACACTCCTAGCAATCAATGTATCATCCACATAGAGGATCAAAATCATAAGGTTACCATCACAAGCCTTCTTCGTGTATAAACACAGATCCATATTACTGCGGGAATATCCATGTGAATGCATAAAGGCATCAAACTGGTGATACCATTCCCCAGGTGTCTGCTTAAGGCCATAAACGCTCTTTCTCAATTTGCACACTAGATGTTCCTTACCATGTTCTACAAAGCCTGCAGGCTACTCCATGTAAATCTCATCATGCAAGTCCTTATGAAGAAAAGCCATCTTGACATCCATCTAATAAAGATCCAAGTTAAGGTGAGCAACCAAAGCCACTGCCAAGCAACAGGAAAAAAAGCTTCATCAAAGTCCACACCATGTTCATGCTCAAAGCACTTAGTCACCAATCTAGCCTTATATCGTGGCTTGGGGCATCTAAGGGTACTTTTCAACTTGTACACCCACTTGCATGGAAAAGCACGCTTGCCACTAGGCAAGGAAACCAAATCCCACGTATGATTTTTTTGTATTGAGTCATACTCTAATTGCATGGCCCTATCCCAAGAGTGACTATCACCTCTATGAATGGCCTTATGATAAGTAAGAGGGTCACTAGAATCTATCACCATAACATAATCTGTAGAGAGCTCAAACTGGACAGGCTATCATCTATCTCTTGTAGACCACCTTAAAGCTGGTTGTGGGGCTTGTACATCTTATGGAGCATTAGGGACTTGGGCCACTAGGGCATCAACTAGTTGTATAGTAGTAGGAGGCTCCTCTTGAAATATCACCATATGTACCTCAATGACATGCTCTGGCTACTTATGCTTTTCTCTTCATTATGAAAACAACATCATGAATGCAGATAACCTTCCGAGCCTGCGGATCCCATAGGCATAGCCCATCTCACTTGCATCCTCATAACCCAAAAAGATGTATTTCTTAGACTTAGGATCTAGCTTATTGCGCTTGTCCTCGGGTATATGGCAGAAATCCTCACTACCAAATATACACAAATGAGCATATGAGGGAGGTTTTCTAGACCATACCCCTCATTGGCAACCTAATAGTGAAGAGCAGTACATAAGGATTGATTTATTGTGTACGGTAGTAGTAAGTGCCTCTGCCCAAAACTACTGTGGTAAGCCTATTTGGCTAAGCAAACAGCGAACTCACTCGTGAATTGTTATATTCATGTGCTCAGCCATACCATTTTGGGGTGGGGTGTATAGGGTGGTTAACTAATGCTTGATACCCCTCTCATCACAAAACTGCTCAAAGGCTTTAGAGACATACTCACCCCCATTATCTGAACTTAGGCATTTTAGCCTACACCCAGACTGATTCTCAACCAAAGCAAGCCAATGTTGAAATGTAGCCAAGACTTTCGATTTTTACTTAATAAGATATGCCCAAACCTTATGTGTACAATCATCAATGAAAGTAACGAAATGCTACTAACGACTTGTATAATATAAGACCATATACATCCGAATGAACAAGAGCCAATGGCTCACCCATGAATATCATACCAAACTTTTTATACATATTACGTGTCTACTTGCCATATAAACAATGATCACAATACTCAAAGCACTTATAGTCAAGGGGTGGAAGATACTGCAAAAACAAGTAAGCATTTTCATTATTTTGAAGGACATGTGCCCAAGGCGACGATGCCAAAGAGATACACATGGAACTGCATCCATTACCAAAATTATGGTCAAGTAACCCAAATACAAGCAAGGAGTAGAGAGTAGTGAACTTCCATGAGGAATCATCAAAAGAAACTACATAACTTGCATAATCCAAAGTGCCAACAAAGATAAGGCTCTTCATGAGAGCTGGTACATAGTGTACATTATGAAGAGTAAACAACCAACCTGAATTAAATTGTAATGGACATCACCAATAGCAACTATCTCTAATGCCAAGTCATTACCCAAATAGATAGAGCCAGCCATACTATGATATGAGTGAAACCATTCTCTATGAGGGGTTGCATGAAAAGAAGCCCCTCAATTTATCAGCCAACACTGGGTATACCTGACAAAGCCTCAGTCAACTATGAAGTATCAAAAGAAGAAGTTGCAAGTATGAAATCATCATCAAAATTAGTTTGCACAACATTAATCTCTTCAATCTTAACATTGGACTTGTTGGGACAATCCTAAAATCATTATTTTTGTCCAGTGCTTTATCCTTGCCCTTTTCTTTATGCTTGTCCTCGTGCGTCTTATGGCATTGTGGCCAAATATGCCCTACTTTCCCATAGTAGTGACAAGTCAATGAGGACTTACGACCATGGGATTTGCTGTGAGACTGTCCACATGACTAAGAGTGGGACTGTTGAGAGTCTTTCCCATGGCGGTCATTACCACCTCTACCATTATTGTCTCCAACAGTCAAAGCATGAGAGGTGTAGGAAGCATTGACATTATTTTTGTTAATCGCTTCAATCAAGAGTGCACCCTCTACATTTTGCAACTGTAACCCATCAGTAGGTATATTGGCAAACATAGTAGTACGAAAGGTATCCCATGATTTAGGCAAGCAGTGTAATTAAGGGGAACAAGGGAAGAAGAGTGTCCTTGAATTCAATCCCCTGTGAAGACAAATGATTGATAATGGAACGAAACTCATTTAAGTGAGTTGACATAGAAGTGCCCTCCTTCATGCGAAGGTCCATGAGTTGCTTTAGCCAATACATCTAAGAAGCAGGGCTTTGCTTGTCATAGACATTGTGAATCTTTTCCCATAATTCCCATGCAGACTATCCATTAGAGACAACATTATAGAACACCTACTATGAGAGGGATAATATGATGGTGGACTTATATAGCTCATCTAATTCAACCCAATTCTCTGCATCAATAATTTTGTTCTTGACACTTTTATGTTTCAAAGGCCTAACCTACATTTTCTACACTAAAACTTACCAAATTTGGGCCTTCTAGTAGCTATAGTTGGTGCCACCCAACTTTTCAATATTAAAGATAGCACTATCACTCAAGCCACCAGTCATAATGAAAGCAAATAAGTGCACAAACTATCAAAGCAAGTTGTTGTAATGATTGCAGATAGCCCTAAACCACTACTAAATCAGGCTGAAAAACAAGGGGTATTGACCAAGTAAGGAAGTATCCCTAAACTCAAAGCAAAGAACTGTCAAGAAAAGGTGACTGCTTGCATAAACAATAGTAGACTGCAATTATAGCATGATAAAGATGAAGTACATCAGTAAGAAAACAATGCCAAAGATGGGCAATCACTGAAGTAAGACAAACTACAACTGCTAAGGAATATATCCAACTAGCAGTGAGTGAAGATGTGACTAGCATTGATAAAGAATCAATGTGTCAAACTAAGATACATCCCACAGGCATAACCATCATGCATAGAGTGTGTCTCACAAGTAATAGAAGAGACCAACTAGAGGCACAATAGACTAAGTAATGTAACGATAACTCAATACCAACCAAGATGCATACATCACTATGACAATATCATCAAGATAGGTGCCATTCCAAGAGGAATGTCAGATCAGTCCATTAAGCATCAACTACATAAATGTAGCATGACAAGCGCATGTACATGTCACAAAGTCCCATTGTCTCATTGTAAGACCCTCAAGCTTAACTGTGTAACCAAATGCTCAATGTAACATCCCAGTGTTAAGTAGTGGCTCCCATTGGAACAAAAGTTGAATGCCAGACAAGCAAATAAAGCTCAAAACATCATGTGGAAGGCATCCATACATCCAAGATCCAAGTTGCATATATCTGAGAGTATTTGACCCAAGTAACTTGCAAAGCGCTTACTAGAGCATCAAATAACCATACATAATAGTGAATGACAATCAATGCCAAGATTCAAAGCTCTAATCTTAGCTCAAAGGCAATCCAGAAGCACAACCAAGCATATAATATGAACCATAAGCATCGGTACATCAAACCAAGTAGTCAATAAGCACCCAAGGAGCAATAGATATGTATTTCATGACAAAATAGCATTCAACCTTGCTTATTACAACAATTAAAAACCTTTGTAAAATTGAACAAAAGAGTGCTCAAATTAGTCCCATAACATTCCAATACATCAGCATAACATCCTTAAATGATTTGACATCAAATAGACATCTCGGGAAGCATAAGTGACCTCCAAACAATGAATGAAGTGCTATCCTGAACTGTATGACAACAAACTATCACAATTTGTGAATTAATAGCTGATTACAAGAGCTCCAACTGATGTCCAATGGCAAACACAAGTGTTAGGAGATATTGCCAATGATGACCATGGATACCAAGAGTAGCAGGAGCTTGTTAGAGGCCGGAGAAGTGATTGGGTTGAGTAGTGATGTAAGTTGCCCAAATAGGCACAAATCGCATTGATGTTGTTGTTGTTGCTTTTGCCTTTGCTACCCACAATAGGGCTTAGAACAATGATGAATGACCTCTAGCAAAGTCCTAGATCAAGCATTAAGAGGGGGGAAGAAGCTGGGGGAACTTAATGTATACCTCAAGGGGAAGAATCCATGGCTACCATTGAAATTATGAACTAAAGCTTTTCTCCACAAGTTGGGGTTGGTGGGCTCAAGCTCTTAGGGAAGATGGATTTGATACTAGTTGAAGAGAGTGATCCCTGAAGTGAAGCAAGAGATATGGTAGAAAAGGAGAGAGAGAGAGAGAGAGAGAGAGAGAGAGAGAGAGAGAGAGAGAGAGAGATGTGGGAACTCCAATAGTCACAATGTGTGATTGACCTTCTTCTTATTCAACTATCACACTGAAAGAATAAAGAATGAAGTGACAATGATGGGTGCCCGCCATCTGCAATGTATAGGTATGCGGGTACTAGCAGTGTAAGTGTAAAAATTACACGGCACATCGAACAGAATCTGAGAAAGAGATAGAGAGTACACAACAGATAAGAGGAGAATCAATAAATTCTTTAGCTCCAAACAATTGATACAAAGATGGCTCTGTCCACTCGTGCGCTTCCACTGTGTGAAGCTTAGATGGCGATCTAGACAGAAGATAGGTGAAGAGCTTAAGGCTAGCTGGAACAACAACTCTGACTTGGTGAAAGATGAATGATCGATGGCTGTGAAGGGGTTTAGCTTTTATAGCCCGCGAAGGCCGTTAGGTCGGCCCGACCGACCTACCATATGAGCCTCCACTAGTTGGCCAGGGAATATTCCCTTTACCATCAGGTCGGGGGCGCTGCCCCCGAACCCCCGCCAGGGGGGCCAGCGCCAGGGGCCCCTTTTAACTCCCTTACCCCGCAACTCGATGCAATGCACCTCGAGTTGCTACCAGCTTAACCACTCTGTCTAACCCAAAGATTAGACCCACAACGGTCACCTTTTTGCCATCCGGTCACATAGACCTCATCTGATATACAAGTCAGGACTCAACCAATGTCCGGGCTCACATTTGGCTTCTCCTCATATTGGGGGCCTTACAACTTTGAGCACCATGGATCATTGGTGGCACCTAATGAGGGTGGGGCATTGATCATATCTAACAGTAACTAATGCACACATGGCTAAGCACAAGTATGCTGCTATGCGGTTACTATCAATGTGACTAATACATAGGCGGCTAGGCACAGGCATCTTTATCCCCAACATTTAGATTTCCATTTGGTAGTATGGTTGCCCAATTTTTCTTTGTTGATCTAAGTCAATTAAGCAATGAAAGACTTAGCCTCTTCACTTTTCTATCAATACTCTACAAATCGACTCCCCCTCCTTGAGAGCAACGATTTGCTACCAAGAGATGGAAGGTCATCCATGCTTTTCCCCTTAATCCAAAGAGACTCTTTAAATAGCTTCTCATTTCTACCAAATTGTGCTATTGAAAGGGAAGGTAGATGCATCTTAGATCATCCTTGAAGATATTATATGCTTGATGACTGTGAGTAAAGGAGAGTATATTCAAACCACTTGCTCATCCTCTCCTTGATTTGATTTTGTAGCCATGAGAAGCTCTAACCAAGTGTAACACCATGGCCCTATAAGGCATCTAAGATACCGTTGATGTGATTTAAGGATAATGAGGGTGGGGGAAGGGCAAGAAGCGAGCTTTTGAGTGATTTTTTAAAACAATCTCTCTATTCTTGTTCCACAAAGTTCACTTATTCCACCCCTTAATGTACTCATCTCCACTTTCACTTCCACCACCATTACCATTACCATCACCACCACCGCCATTAGCTCAACAACTACCACCACCACCACCCACCACCTTCACTCTCTCTTTCCCTCCCTGTGTGTGTGTGTGTGTGTGTAAAGTAGCTCATTCTCTCCATCTCTCTCTCCCCCCTACACACAATGTTCTCTCTCTCTCTCTCTCAAAGAACCTTCTTCACCTTTTCCACTTTGTCCTTCTTGGACCTAGCGTAGAGATTTAACAACTCCATGTTCTTCATCACCACCTTTTTGTTCTCTCTCTCTCTCTCTCTCTCTCTCTCTTTGTAGACCTGTAAGAAATAGTTCCCTCTCTCTTTACCCACATCTCTCTCTCTCTCTCTCTCTCTCTCTCTCTCTCTCTCTCTCTCTCTCTCTCTCTCTCTCTCTCTCTCTCTCTCTTTCTCTCTCTCAAATTACCCTACCTCCCTCAACACCACCATCACTAAGTTTATCATTTTTTATTGTAGGGAGCTCTCGCTCAACCGCCAAGACCCACGGACCGCTTATTGCTTCAAGCGTTCCAAGCTGAGCACTAATGGCTACCTCTCACATAGCTGATGTGCTATCTATCTCTACGGGTGTAGTGAGCTTATCTCCATGCCGATTGAGTTACCTCCTCTCCCGTGCACTTTGGTAGCTCCACGATCCAAGTGCAGCTTCAAGCAAGCTCCATCCTCAAGCTCCACGCTCCAAGCTCCATTGCCGCGAGCAAGAGAAGAGAAGAGAAAAAGAGAGGAGAATATGGAGAGCTTCTCCTCCCTGGTCCCTCACCCTCACACACTCACTCCCTCACACTCTCACACTCCCTCTCTCAAGCATAAGCTCAAGCTAGCAAGAACAAGAAGAAGGAGAAGAGGAGAGCCACTTTTGGCCACACACAAGAATGAGCTTCTCGTTTACTTTTCAACTTTATATACAAAATCCAAAATCCCTCTTGGGTGGTCATCCCCTTATCCCCTTTTTTACATGGGCGGCCATGTCTATGGCCTAGGCCCTTTTTCCCATTGTCCTCATATCTTCCTAGCTTCCTTTCCACCACCCATCTACATTTACAAATTGCACGAGTGAGAGCCCGGCACTCTTAAAAAATAAATCATGGTGCGCCTCGCACTTTTTTACAATAGTATAGACTTGCGCTTTTTCTCATGTGCCTTTTTCCTTGATTTAGGTCTTTTCTGCACTTCTTGTGTTTTTAGATTCTTCTTGGCGCGCCTTCGTCTTTTGTTTCACTTTTTTCTTGGCCTTTTCTTCTGCCTTAGATTTTTCGGCTTTTTCATCTTGTTGTTTGAGGGTTAACATTACCCCCTTCCTAGACGAGTGCCAGTCCCATGGCACTCATTGTTGTAGGTAGCAAGCTTTGGCATGCACCGAAGATGTGGGTGGAAGGGACATCTGGGGTTTGCCTTGGAGGAGTTTTGGTGGTGGTGCGGATGAAGGTCATTGGGGGCACATTGGCGGTGATAGGGTTGGGAGCTGCACTCATGGGTTGACACAGGTGTTGACATAGGTGTTGATGTTCTGGGGATTTTGCGACCGATGATTCATGGGAGTTGCACTCATGGGTTGACACAGGTGTTGATGTTCTGGGGATTTTGCGACCGATGATTCTTGGTGGACTTGCATGATGATATAGGATAAGAATTCAGAGTTGAGTGTGGATGAAGGGCGAATGACACTTTTGTGGGAGTCTTCAATACTTGCAATTGAAAACCTCTCATAGGTGGTCTCTCCCTTAGGGTAGTGCTAGTCTTCTTTATCGTACATAAGACGTAGTTCAATTAGTTTGGGAGACAGGTCGAACTCTAAGCAAGCTGAGAGTATTGTCCTGCACTTGAGGACCCAAACTATGTATATATTTCGGTGCAGATATGATGTGAGTGCTCGTGCATACTTAGATATTACGTAGTTAGAAGACCGTGGGTCTGGTTCCTCGTAACAATGTGTGGATGAAGCAAAGTTTTCCATGTTGAGGAGAAGTACACAAAAAGATGTATGAGACATCCTTTGCATTGTGATAGCATGATGTAGCATAATTGAACACATTGACACTGAACTTTTAGTAGCTGGTAGCTATTGGGTTTGCTCGACGAGTACGGTGTACTTTTCGTGCCCATTCGTGTGATGCTTACCACAATCGATTGAAATGGTAGTAAGGTGGATGCAAAAAGGAATCGTGAAATTGGGTTAGGGTGACAGGTCTAACCATAGGCGAGACAAGCTCCCTAGGTATGTCCTACCCTTGATGTGCCCTGAACAATTGTGGGGGATGTGTAGAGGGCTAGGGGATTAGGGACGGAGCCAGTCGACCAAGGTCACTAGGCATACCTAACCCCCTAGGTTTCGTGTTGTGATTGTGAGTGCTCTTCTCTCTCTCTCTCTCTCTCTCTCTCTCTCTCTCTCTCTCTCTCTCTCTCTCTCTCTCTTTATAAAGATAATAACATGAGTATAACCATTGCAATACATTGAGGCTATCGGACTTTCAATTGGAGTAGGAAATGTTGAGATTCAAAGGCTGTGAAAATGGATATTACAGCAATGATTGTGTCCTAGCCTTGTTGCTAGAGGAATAATTGTTGAGATGGGGAGATACATTGGAGATTTTGCAAAACCTCTTATCACATGCGATGTTGGTACAATTGAGGTAACAGATGCCATGAGTGCCAGGTGTAGAGTTTGACCTAGAAAGAGAGAGTGGCCCACTAATCATGCTTTGAGCCATGCGATGTGGGCGATCGGCAAGGGTGATTTTCGATTTTGGTAGTGAGGCTTCATCATGGCTCCTTGTGAGATTGCTGGTCTTGCGGTGACTTGGGCACTAAACACTCTCGTACAAGGACATGTGTCGTCCTGCATTCACTTGACACTTCGTAAGAGTATATGCAAGTCACATGCATCAATTATAATGACAGATGCAACACAAAAATATATTATTTTATCAAAATCCTATGGTGCTGACTGCGATGCATATCATTGGCGCTTATTAAAGACGTGACAAATATTAGTAGTAGGTAAGGGAGGTTTATACAATTGGGGAGCCTGCCCCTTTAACCACTTAAGGACAAAAAGTCATGACAAAATGGCATTTGGCAAGCAGCTTATACACATAGAGCCTACTCTATTTGTATGAGGCATGGTGAATTTGGGTGATCAGACGACTGGGGCTTGCCAGTGGTGGGCTCCTGTTAGGTTGGGCGGGGAAGATATCGACCGGGACCCGAATGGTGTAGTCCCTGGCCGTAGCTGTTTCAAGAATGCTTTTAAAAAATTCATCAAATTCCCTCTTGTCTCTTGCTGCCTTCTCCTCTTTCGAGCACCTTGTGCTCGAGCGTTTAGTGGGGGCTTGCACGGCCGGTGTTGCCACATCCCGGGTGTTCCCTTGAGCCTTCGTCCTCTTGGCTTGGGGAGTTTTTGGCCTGCATCCTAGGCAGTGTCTCTTGGGGCCTCTTTTTGGTGTGTACCTCTTTAGAGTAGGCACATAGCGTTCTGGTGGGGGCGCGAGTGCCTTATCCTCCCTTCTACGAAGGAGAGCTTCCTTGTAGGCCAGCTGCATTGTGTGCTCCATGACGGCTATTGTGGGGAAATCTGCAAAATGTGAACCAAGGTTAGGCTTTGAGTCAGGATAGAATTATTTGCATGAAAGGGATTAAACAGTGGATTATCAAGTGCATATGAGGAGGAGGGGAGAGGTGAGGCATGCAATGTTTGTTGTAGAGGGATGGTCCTCGTGATGATGTTCGTCCTGCCTGGACTATGGGGCGTATTCCAGCCATTAGCAGATCTTGGCTTATGCTAAGTTGCGTAGACTAGTTGTCATGGAGTGGAGCAGGGCTCGTCCTCAAAAGGGTAGACCGAAAAGGGAAAAGGTGTATAGAAGGGGATGATGCCCCGTCTACGCCATCAGAGATGTTGGTCAGGGCTTCCTATGGCGATAATGAGGGTTGCATGCCCTCTACTTGGAGGCAGGAATGGTCACACGACTTCTAGATGTGTGGTGAGAGGAGGACCTAAGGAGCTCAGCCAGTCAAACCCAACTCTTCTCCCTGTGCTTGACTATCATTGCTTGTTTGTGTTGATATTATCTATACAAGGTCACAAAACTCATCGTTTATTTATGTACATATTTACGAATCCATGTCACTTCGTGAGGATAAAAACCAATTGTAGAACTCAAGATTGTACTAGAGTCTGGCACACTCATCCATTACTTGTGGCAGCTTACTCAATAACAATAGATATTTTGCAACATCGAGTAGCATGGTACCTTGTTTGAGCCTACTCGCAACATGTAGCTCCTCCTCAGTGAGAACCTTATCAGCCAGAGAGTTCTCTTGGCTAGTTTTGGCTAATTCCATACCCCAAATGGTAGTCAGTACTCGAAAGGAAGTTGGCGCCACGTAGGTTTGGTCTCTTTGAGATCGCCATTTGGCCAATCGCTCCTCTGAAACTGTCATAATCTGGGCTCCTAGTTTTGCCATTGTAAAATGGTTTTCAAACCAATGTTTTTCAAATTGACTTCGACTCTCTGATTGTCGCTTTAGTTGCTCTATCTCTAAGAGATTTGGTTGGTAGAGCACATCATTGAATGTCACAATTAAGTGTCATTCATCGGCTTCCTTGTTAGAGATGAGTCTCATGCATTTATGCAGGAGCCTATCATATTGCTTGTCAAGATATTCTTGCTCTTCCCAAGATAGGAAAAATGGCAAGTATTCCCCAAGCTGCTTCTTGGGGAATGCACCCATGTCCGCAAGGATGTAGACACGTGCGAATACTTTGAGTTTAGCATCCAACTAAGTTAAGCATTCTGCAACACCTCTATGTTCGATGGGGGCTTGCTCAATTGCTATCTTATTCAAGGTTCTAGGAGTTTTCCTAGGCTTTAGCATAGTTGGGGGCTCAGGCTTAGATAAGCAAGATTGGTCAATGCTAGAATTGCTTATGCTCTTGAGGTTTCCATGTTTCTCATGAGGCCTTGCTGTTATTGTGTCATGGTTCTCCTTGGATGTGACCGGTATAGTCTTGTCACCCTGTTGTGACAGTGTTGTATCCACTCTTGATTGGTCAATGCAAGTTCTGTTGTCTGTGGATTGAGTGTTGCAAGCAACCGTTGATGGTAATGGTTGCTTTGATTTTCCAGAGCACATGGATGTGTCCGAGGTTTTACCATTGTTAGGAGATATGGAAGTGGGTTCATTCGTGGATGCTTTATTCCTTAGCTCTTTGGCACTCTTGATCTCAATCTTCTTGGGGTCTACAATCGCTTGCAAAAATAGAAACAACAAATAAAATAAGGGCTAATGGGAATCATTGCCTTATTAATCTAGAAATTGTATAGATATCTAATTGTTAAAGCAAATGTTATCCAAGGCATTTGTGAAGAGAGCCTTGATTATTTCGCATAAGGAAGGCCCAAAATCAAAGTTTAGAAACTTTCTCAAAATATAATATCCTCCATCAATAATAGCTTTATCGATAGCAAACATAAAATCAAGGACTACATCATGAATCTCCCTTCCATAAATAAGTCTGTACTTCCGTAGATGAGCCAACTCAATAAGCAAAATCTTAATGCTAAGGCAAGGGTTTTGTATAAATCATATATAGCACATTGAGCATGTTGAATGGCCTCTAATGGTGGTAGTTTCCTTTAAAAGCACCATGACAAATCTATTATCTCTTATGTGGTTAAACAATGTCACCTACTCATGCTTGCAACCTCCCACAATGTCTTGATTACTACAATATGAAGACAATTAGGTCCATGTGATTTGCCCCTTTTCATTTTGAAGAGGGCAAATTGAATCTCTCATTTGCTAAAAGGACATTCTAGCAATAGGGTTAGGGAAACATATCAATAGCCAACCCTCAAGATGTCATCATTCTCATAAGTGTAATCTTCATTGACCTCTTGAGGAGCAACCATTATGCTTGACAAGTGGCATTGAAATGCCTAAGCCACCTCCTCCTCTTGTGAGATGATGTTCCCATGAGCATCCATAACTTTGACAATTGTTTCCTTCTACTTTTGCGTCAATTGAGCAAAATACAACAAAGTTGGGGCATCTCTATCAAAGTCACATTTAATCCTTGATTAAACCCTCACTACATGTACTCTATTACACTTTTTGACATATGCATGTTTGTGCAAGTGTGTTTGTGGGTTTGTATGTGTGTTTTTGTGTGCACCCAAAACCACATGCATTTCAATTAAGAAAAAGACATATTAGTATTACACTATTTGAAAAAAATTATGATATATATTATCTCCTCCAATAGAGTGTCAATTGGCAATGTCACGGCAAGTGTATATTGTTAGTTGACATGTGTGAATTGAGAGTTACACACTTGACTTGAGTGCCAATTCACACAATTAGGCTCCCACCTCATACCCTCACCCTATTAATAGGTGAGAAGGACCCAAAAGCATTCTTTTAAGTGGTCATGCCTCCTCCCATGCCTCCCTCCCTTCTCCTTTCATCCACCTCCATAGCTCCCTTAGAGCCATGGCTCATTTTACCCCCTCATGTGCTTGCTCCCCCTACCCTAACTTCATATGCCACCCTTGTGCCCACACTTGATCCTTCTCCTTACTCCCACCACTACCCTTGCTTGCTCCTCCTTTCCCACTTGCCTTGTCTCCTCTCATATGCTTCTATGCACACATGCTTCCTCATCCTACTCTCATACTTATCTCTCCTACTACCATTCTCGATTATGTATGTTGCCTTCAAGCATAGATATTGTAATTATAAGAAAATCTCTAACTCCTACTACCCTTCCTAATTCTATGTGATGTCTTGTTCCCATTGTTGTAGGGATAAAGATGGATGTGGTTGTGTCTCAAAGATCTTATTGTACCCTCTCTTGGAGAAGTTATCCTTCTAGTGGGTCCCTTTGCAAAAAGGGATGGATGTGAGTGTTCCAATGCTAGCATGGCACTTCTATGGTGGTCCTTAGAATGGTGATGAATAGGATCTACATGGTGAGATCTAAGGCAATAGCCAAAAGAGGCAAGATGAGGGGCACATTGACATTCCTTATTGCAAGTAGGAGGGAGAATTGGGACATTGGTCATGGCTACTTGGCTTCATAGTTTCTAGTGCACTTCCATTAAGCCCTCCATAGTCGATTGCTCTTATAAGACATGAGCACCTCTACCTACTAGCCACCTTGGTGTCCCTCAACGCCCTCTATTCACCTATTATCTCTCTTTCACCTCAACCTCTTTCAACATCCCATACAATGAGGACATAAGTGCAAGGCAAGGTTGTACCATAAGGAATAATGTGTGCTCTATGTGCATATATGAGAGAGAGAGAAATATATATATACCTCTTTTAAAAAATAAATTAAACTAAAATTGTTCTTAGATTAATATATTGCATGTTATGTCCTTCTAGCACAAATACATTTTATTCTTATAGGCACAAGCACATAAGTCGAGAAGAGAAGCAAGCAACATAAAAGACTTGGATGACTTGTAAATACCCACTATGAATGCATTCACTTTGCTTTGATGCCTGCAATAATGTTGAAGCTCACTTGCAAATAATGGTGGTGTTTGTATACATGTTAAAGATTTTGAAATAACACAATTTCATGTCAAACTCAAGGTCATTCACTTATTCTGTGATTGTTAACTGAGTGAAATTTACCTCTAACCCTCCCTTATCACCCCCCCTCATGCATGGGCAATCTCCTCATCCTCAAAATTGGAGGAGTAAGCTCAAAGGCTTTTTTCTTTAACATTCCCTCATTTGGATCAACCTTTCCCATTTTGGATTATCCCCCCTATGTATGTTGCATTAATGTAAATTTGGTGGGAGGGCTTTCCCATTTTGGATTATCCCCCTATGTATGTTGCATTAATGTAAATTTGGCATGAGGGCTTTCCTCCCTCAAATACAAGCAATCCAAAATTTGTACCACTCTTAATTGTGTCAAAGTATTTTCTTTTTAATCTTGATTTCACTTTAGTCAAAACTTTCTCTATTGAATTATGTGTTAATGTAAAGTTTGGGGTGTTGATTTATTGGCTGCATATGTTGAGCTAGCACATGGTAGTTTAGGCAATTCATTTGGCAATTCCTCAAATAATACACAGTATAGATATAGATGCCATGCATAAATCTATTATTATTTGCGTTACATGTTTGTCTGCTCTAGTGATAACTACTAGATTCATGACTAGACGCTTGCCTCATCCCTCAAAGATGAAACACATAAATAAATTGTCATCCAATCAAAAAATATATATTCTATAGAATAAGGTGACCTTGCACTATATCCAAGTCACCCTTACATAAGCACAAATATCAAGAGCATGCAAATTTAAATTTCGTGTAAGCTTTCATGGGGAACTCAAAATCAATACATTGATCAATAAAGGCTCCTCCCTCCTCCTTAGAAAATGTCTATGCTATCTTATTTATCATCATAGTCCATACACATACTAATATAAGCTATCTAAATGAAAAAGTTAGGAGAGGTAGAGTGCAACTCAATCAAAATAAATTAGATTTCTCCCTTGATAAGGGAACTTGAAAAGATATCACTATATTCGAAGAAGCTTGAAAGTTAGTGTATGTACTAGGAGGCATTCCATTTGAATGGATAAACTCAAAGGTAATCACTTGATGTTGCTTAGCATGGCACATGATTGCCATCTTTTTTTTGGTTTCAAGTTGTTGACAAAAGTACCTACTAGAGTATATTGCTTTCAAAAATTCAACTTTTCCAATGGGATACCTCCATTTCTACCAGCAAATGTTTTGCCCACGATTCATATATTTCAAAATTCAACTTTTCAAATGGCGTGTCTCCATCTCTAGAAACCACCTTTTTGGTAAGACAGATTGAAACATGTGAAACTCATGGAGTATTTTCTTCTTGACCATTTTGTTCATTCATGGATGCATGCAAGTTACCTTTATGATGTGGGGTCATGGGGACATGCATCATATCTAGATGTGTTAAGCCAAAATTAAGCCAACATGGATTTGATATGCCCATGTAAGTTGACTGGATGTTCATTAGGTACATTTAGACATTTTCCATGAAAGGAGCTTACCTAGACACTTCTCACAAAAATGTAGAGTGATGCTTTGCATCAACCCTATGCTTCACTTCTACTAATTTTCTAGAAATACTTAATTTAGCCAAAGAATTGGTTGGAGTTATTATATTATCTTGGCATATTCACAAGTAAATACAAGGTAAATACGTAACACAATTTTGTTTTCTAATTTTTTGCCCAAGTCTCGTGCTTTGTGTTGCTATAGTGACTTGGCTGACAAGAGTCTTCGTGCCTCTTTGTTTCTCACACTTTTATGTTGTACCCACTTTTTATTTGTACACACTTCCATAAGGTTTTTTTAGCTTAGGAAACAACTTCACATGGTCACATCTTTGAAATGAGGCACTTTCCACTTTACCAATTTTGAACATTTGAAGTTCAAAGTTCTATACCATGACTTTTTCTCAATTCAAGACGAGTAGCCTTTGTGGACTACATGAGTAGGTTGGACCACTTGTTGTTTCCAAATAAGATGGAGAGTGGTTTTCCTTCACTTCACATCATTGTATGATTTTAATTCCCAATGAGCTTTGTTCTATCATTGTGTAACATTTTGATATTACTAGGAACTCATGATTCTCAATGACAGCGGGATACATGATGCTAGCGGAGGGTCTGTTTCTTGTGGAAGGCTATTCTCAATAAATCCTCATCCCATGCACTTATGTTGGTTCATTGCATTGCTAATCATTATACAAATATTCAAACATAGATGCTAGAGTTTCAAGAACATTGTGTGTTTCCTCATGTAAACCAATTTAATTGATTAGTTTAGTGTATTTATTTCTCATTACTTGTTTGTACTACGCACACCTATTGATCATGTTTCAATGGGTTTGACATTAATTTTGTTGAAAATGCGATGCAAAATAAAAAAAAAGATGTTGACAAGTTTATTTATTTTTTGGACATGCATGGGGCGCATTATAGATTTGCAAAAAGTAGCGGTCTTTTTGAAACTCTCATGCTCAAGATACATAGCTAATGCTACATTGATGTTGAATGACTATGGTAGAATTGCCTCAACAAAAGATAAAATTTACATACCAAATTTGAGCCTAACACTAACAAGTATGGGTGGATAAGGTCATCAATGACCCTAACAACAACAAGTAGGTGAAAAAGGGTCTTTAATTGTCATTTTGTAATCACGTTTTGGAGATGATTGGAAAGTCTAGGGACTTTCTTATGATAAGGAAGCTTTCATTTAATTATGATCCACACTTTGGGAGCTCAACCTCCAGTATATGTATTGTAAAATGAGCTCACAAAAAGGGAAATATATGTTGCTATCATAAAATGGGGGCAAGGTTGTTGAAATTTTGGTAGGGCATTTTCAAGCATGTCAACACTACCATTTACCCACTTCACTGACCAATCACAATCCTTTAGAATTTTGTTTTTTGAGTTCACCTTAGTATGCTATCTTGCCTTGAGGTTTTACAACATGTGTTGCTTGCCAAGGTGGATAAGTGGGGTGCCTAATAAGTTCCATTATGTTGACCCTCTTTGCGTTTGATGTACCAATGTGTTGTGATAAAGTAGTGGAACCATAGGACGTGGTGGAGAATAGCAAGTGTGAAACTAATGTGGGATAAGGGGGTTACTATTGTTGCAACTCACTATACAATTCCACTACACCCCACGTCAAAGAGTACTAGGGTGCCAATAAAAGAAACTTAAATTCAACGATGTGATTAGGGGGAGGGGAGTGGTCCTTGATCTCATTTTTCCACGTTGCATGTTCTTTTATTACGACTTGTTTTTCAACCCTTTTGTAGGCGATTTTTATTCTTGTATAAGGAGATTAATAAGCCTCTATCTTTCTTTGGAGAGCAAAGTAGGGGATGGATTTTTTTCCTTGCCTTGCCTCATTCACACAAAGATGAATGCCTAAGGTTTTCATAAAAAAATTTAAATGCTTGAATTTCAAAACAGGGCCCATGCCATAGTATCAACACTCTTACCCTACATGAAAACAAGAAGAGTTGGACAATGCCCATTGCAAAACAAGCTTGCATATGAGTGATAGCTAAAAGCTACCAAAGATGTGTATGCAAGGGTTTTTGCAAGAAGAAAAATAGTTAAAGAGAAAGGCCTTCATTTTCTTTGTAGGAATAAGGCCCCATGTTTGGTTTGTAATGTGTGTGTGAATTGTTTAAAGGGGCTTTAGCTTGGATATGTTTCCATGTTATCTTGGAACTATTCTTCTAATATTCAAGTTTGCTAGTTACAATAGTGATTTGACTTTCTTTGAAAAAATAATTTGCCTAATATGCCCTCATTTGTCATGGGAATGCAATAAAAATACATATTGTGAATTGGATTATTGACCTTCCTTTTCTTTTCTATTGTGCTAATTTTCATGGTCGATAAAAGGAATAGTCAAAAGCTTAAAATAATAGATTTTATGAAGTATCAATTGACTAGGGGTGATTTTTTTATTGAGAATTTGATAAACTTATAAAATTTCATGGTTGTCATATCGCGATTTCTAGAATATTGATGACATACATACCCTATATTGCTTACATGCAAACACTAATGCACTTTATGGTGCCCTTGCTACTTATGGTCATTTACCTTTTTAGGAACATATAAATTTCTAAGTCACACACACACACACACACACACACACACACACACACACACACACACACACACACACACACACACACACACACACACACACACACACACACACACACACACACACACACACACACACACACACACACACACACACACACACACACACACACACACACACACACACACACACACACACACACACACACACACACACACACACACACACACACACACACACACACACACACACACACACACACACACACACACACACACACACACACACACACACACACACACACACACACACACACACACACACACACACACACACCCCTTGTAATATGGCAACCTCTAATGATGGGTAAAATCTAAATGGAAAGGAATAAGTGCACATGACTCACCTTCACTAGAATGAGCATCAAAGAAGTTTCTTTTGAAGGATGTATTTGTTCTCCCATTTTACTAGCCAATAAATGCAACCATGTTTCTCCCAAACCCTTCCTAATATAGTATATGTTTTATCCCTCATAGGTCCATAAATAGAAATCCTATCCCTACATCTCGTCCCATTTATTGAATCTTTCTAAACAAAAAACTTATTTCTTTATCTCACCCCCAACCCCTAACCTCCTAATATGAGAACTTGCTTAAAAATATGTTAATCTTTCATACAATGTACAATCGTTTCATCCCTATTTGCTTATTAATCTAGCTTGCTAAGGTCAAATAATAGGTCATTAGAATAGGATTTAGGTACATCTTTTATCCTAATCTAAAAATAGCATATGTATCCTACTAATATCATATTACCACTCGTAAAATACATGCTAGTTTAATTAGAGCAATTTGCATAACCCTTAATGAATAACCTAACCTATCTCCATCATATCAACTCATAAATTAATAAATTTATTAGACTCACTAAAACCTATTTGGAAAATAAGCCCATTTAGGATAAAATAAAAATAAGTCCCCCTAACTTAACAATTTTATAGAATAACTTACAAATACCAAGGGTAGTTATAATGCATTAAAAAATAATTTAAGATATGTTGTGGCTTAGGAAAATCATAAATTTCTAATTTAATATAGGGGACTCTTTTGGCAACCGGCTAATATCTCCCTAATAAGGTATGCATAATGATTTCACCAAAAGCATGGTTGCATCATGACATTTCATGTATTCATGCATATGCTTGCATGAATGGGGTCCTAAACACAAGTTTTTTACATGCTTATTCATCATGGTGTGGCCTTATGTAATGATGTAAATGATGCACTATGCATAAACATACCCGCATTAGTACTACACATTGAATGCTACATAATAAGCTATGATATATTGGCAGTTATTGAATGTTGCATAATAAGTTGCTATACAAGGTTTTTTTAAATCTATTTTTTTAAAGAAAAATGATGCATGTCACTTAAACACACCCTCATACTATCGAGTGAATGCAATAGCAACTATCTAACAATCATCTCTCATCAATATTATGTTTATGCAACATGTTCATATAAAATATACACATGATTAATCTAAGGTAATCAATATAAAATTGTACTTAATTCTAATGTGTGTAGCTATGCCTTTAGTGAATCCTATTGTAGGTCACCAATTCGTGCATCATGCAGCCTACATCAATTAAGCCTATGACATGAGTTGATGCATACGCAACATTTAAGTCACATGATTTGTGAATTAATTTGGGGAATTTATTTTGAAAAAAGGGAGGGTAAACCTACACTATCCATACCATATGTAACATGTGTTCTCAAACTTTTTTAGGATATCACTCTCTTTTCAAAGGTGCCATCTAATTCCTTTTTTCACATGTAGTCTTAGAGAAATTCAAAGTCATGGACTCCAATAAAGTAAACGACTAATAAAAGATGACATGGATAGCAACTAGGATAAGCCATTGACACTTTCAAAACACATATTTTTGCATTAGTTTTCATCGATATGAAACCTATTTTACTTGTAGATAATAGGCTTCCCCTTTTCTCCTATTAGGGCATATCTTGTTGGAGCACATGCTTTGTAATTTGCTCAAATTTATAATCAAGAGTATTTGATATATCTTTTGAGGACCATGATGATGTTGCTATAGTGTTATGTTGAAGTTTCAAACTTGGAAATCCATTGTAGCTTGGGGAATGAGTAAATTAGTTTGCCATTGCTTATAGTTGTTTCGATTGGCTTTTTGGTAGGATGTATATTTTGGGATAATGTTGTATGTAGTTTATCCTTGTAACATACACTTTGTAAGTTGTTCCTTATTTTGTGTGGTCACTTTTGGGGCACCCAGACCTTATTGTCATTGTGTGTTGGGAGCCCCTTGTGCCACCATCTTGAGAGGAAGCAATGGTGGGATGTGGAGTCAATGGGGGGAGAGAGAGAGAGAGAGAGAGAGAGAGAGAGAGAGAGAGAGAGAGAGAGAGAGAGAGAGAGAGAGAGAGAGAGAGAGAGAGAGAGAGAGAGAGAGAGAGAGAGAGAGAGAGAGAGAGAGAGAGAGAGAGAGAGAGAGAGAGAGAGAGAGAGAGAGAGAGAGAGAGAGAGAGAGAGAGAGAGAGAGAGAGAGAGAGAGAGAGAGAGAGAGAAGAAAGAAAGAAAGTTATATTAATGTCTTCTAAAGACCAAAACTGGCCTATGAGACAAACTGTGATACAACTGATGAGGTCTAGCTATCCAAAATAAAAGTGCTGAATGAAAAGCTAAAAACTGGAAATTGAAAATACGGTGCTGTGAGTGTGATAAGTGTCGTGTATGTGTATGTGCGTATGTAGCTCTGGTACTCCAGATAATGGCTACAAGAGGGGAACAAATGTCGGCTGTGATAGGGGAACAACTGTCGACTGTGATAAAGTGGTGCAATGTGTATATGTAACAGATGCAGGGAGATATACTATCCTGGGATGTAGTAGCAGTCGTCGAAGTCGCTAATAGTAGGTGATCCCTCCTGGATGCAGGATGTGGTACATCGGTGGTGGAGAAAGAGCAAACTGGAGATCTGAGATCCAATGTGTCGAGTGTCGTCGGATCTCAGTCTGTTGTCGATGTAGATCAAGAATCCTCCGGATCTCCTATCGGTGTGGCTGTGGGGTCTGAAACCCACGGATCCTCGTGCGGCGTCGGGTATGCTGGTCCTCAACCTGCTGTAGTGTGAGCCCGGAGGTCTGGTTGGAGGCTGGTACAGTAGCTCTCACTCTGTCTGTCTGAAAGAACTATGTAATAGTCGTCTGGGTGGGCCCCTCTCTGACTAGGACCCGCTGTGTGCTCTGCTCTCTGATGTGCCATGCCTCTCCCAGAAAACGGCCAATTTATCTCTTATCCATATCAGTCATACATCCCTGAAGTGAGCTGCTCAATGCGTATCTAGATCTCAACTCTGAGTATGGCGGGCGTCTGAGAACAAAATGCTCCTCACTCTCCACCTCTGATCTGCAAAGGGGGCATATCCTCTCCTCCCGTGGGATGCCACTGGCTCTGCCACTCTCAATCATAAGCTGATGTGATGATACCCTGAGCTGTCCAATAAGAACTCTCAATCGATGTGGCATATAGATCTGCATATATCTCGGAATCTCTATGAATCCCTGCTCTGATATGCTCAAGAACTGTGTATAATAATGTGCCATCTTCGATGGCAGTGGCTGTGGAGGGTTGAACCATGTCCTCTGTATATAAATATGCCATATCTCCTGTTTGATGACTCTGTTTCTCTCAGAGAGAGAGAGGGTGTAAGTGGGAGCCTGAGTATCATATAGAAGAGGTGGGAGTCTATCAATGTCCAGCCCATGTCTGTCAAACCAAGCTCTAGTCTGTGCATACCATGATGTGGTATCCCCCGCTCGAGCCATCTCCTGAGATGCCATATATGCTCTGTATGCAATGCGATCTCTGTCCATATCCTGAAATCTGTGTAGGAAGCAGACTGTCTGAAATAATGCCTCGACTAGCATGGGCGGTGTGGCAAGCTCTGCTCGCACAATGTCATGTGGGACTGAGGCCTTGCTGCGAATCAATCTAGATATCATGATCACCAGAGGTCTCTCCATCAATCTCCATACATAATCGGCAAGGCCTGGCCCCCATATAGCTGCTCCATACATCAGTGCTGGAGTGACTAGAGTATCAAAGAGCCACCCCTTGGTGCGGGGCTCCTGGAAATGTGCCTGATGACACTGTCGCTCCATAAGAGCCAATGCTAAGTATCCTCTAGTGAGGCGGTCACGAGCTGCCTGTGTCATCGAGAAAATCTCTGAAGCTGCTGTAAAGGTGACTCCCAAATATACATATGATCTAGTGACCTCAATACTCCCTCCTGCTGCCATGAAAATACTCTGCTTGCGTATCTGTGCTGATGTATGGAATATAAGAACCTTGGTTTTACCAAGGTTCACTATCATGCCTCTTTATATGCAAAAATCATCCAATGCTAATAAATGCTGCTGTAATCCCTGAGCTGAATCTGAGACCAACACAATGTCATCTGCATATAGTAAGATATGAACTGTGGCTCCACTGAGATCTATACCTCCACCGGCTCGCTGTTGAATAAACTCTGCTATCTCATCAACGTATAGCCCAAATAGAGTCGGTGAGAGTGGGCATCCTTGTTTCACACCAATGGTGCTCACAAGGGGATCTGATATACCTCTCGGACATCTGACTCTGCCAGTAACTTGCTCATATAGTGCATAAATACCCCACATCATGTCATCGTCCACCCCCAGATCAAGTAGGCGTCTGAAAAGCCTCTCTCTCGGAACCATGTCAAAGGCTTTGCGGAAATCCACAAAGCAACAATACAATCTCTGTTTCTTCACTCGTGTCTGGTCGATCAGACAACGGAGAGTGAAGATGTGGTCTATGGTAGAAAATGCCCGTCTGAACCCTGCCTATCCGGGTGTGTGCATGCACTCTCTCTCTGCCAGCGTGCTGAGCTCCTCCTCCATCACCGTGCCATAAAGTTTGGCCAAAACTGGCCCCATCATGATGGTCCTATATGTGTTAGGATCCATAGGATCCCTTGACTTGTGGATAGGTACAATGGTGTGCTATGTCTACGAGTCAGGGAACCCCTCAGACAATGCACGGTTGAAAAGGTGAGCAATGAATGGAGCCAATGTGTCTCTGCCATATATATATGCTCTGCCTGAAGATCAAACTGGTCTCGAGCGTGGCCATGCTGTAACCGTCAGATAGCATGCTTCACCATACTAGTGGTGAAAAAGGATGAAATACCCGGTCTCGGTGTACATGGTGTGGGTATTAGCGGCTATGCGGGTACATGATATAAACTCTGTGCGTATCCATGCCATACTGTAGGGTCATGTATCGGTGTGGGTGAGCGTGGTTCTCTGATCTGCCTCCATGCCTCTGCACAATCTCTGCTCATAAGAAGGTGGTATATATCCCAATATCTCTCCTCCTCCCATTCCCGCTTTTTACGGCGGGTCAAGCGGTGCATGCGTCTCTGCGCCTGTCTATGTGTGATCTCTCCTCTAGCCTCCAAATCGCGTAGTTGTCGACGTAGATCTCTGCACTCATCATCATACCACTTGTTCTATGGCATGGTACCAGTCCGAGGGGGGTGCGTGTATGTGTGATGTGGAAAATCGAGTGTAGCAGAATCATGCAGAATGCGTGTGATATCAGTGGTCAGTGTATCAAGGGATGCCTATGGATCAAGTGACGTGATGTGCTCCTCCAGATGCTGTGAGTAAACATGTGAGAGCTCATGAGTGAAGTGTATGGTAGTATGCATGTGGGGTATGATATCTGCAGGTGGTGATGGTAATGAGGTGAGGAGTGAGAAACTGAGAAAGGTGTGATCGGCACCGAGTGGAAGTCTCCCAAGGCTGAAGGACTCGATAGTATGCATCCCATCGATCGGTCCGAGCAGATAATCTACAGTACTCTCGCCCCCCCCATGTAGGAAGCATGTAAGACCTCATGAATATGGCCATCGTGCCATCCCGTTATAAATAACGAGATGATGTCTACTACCAAGCTCAAGTAAATGCCCTCCATACCCTGTGGCGTTCGGCCCAGTATCTGCTGACTCCCGACTGATCCCCAACTCCTCAGGGTCTAATGCTCTCATGATCTCTGGCTGCTCCATATCAAAACTCTCACACTGTCGGCTCTGTGTGCGCCCGTTGAAGTCCCCCATAAGGAAGACCTCACCCAAACTAGAATACAGAATAATGTCCTTTGAGAGCTGTGAATAAGGGGAGGGGGAATCTCTGGCCTGAATATAACCCTGCGTAGTAGCATATCTGGACCCTCGTGGTGAAAAGTAGCATACTACCATATAGATCCATCTCTCATCTGATATCTGCACTCTGATCCATATGTAACTGGCCTCCTCATCTCGTCTCACTAACTGGATATGTCTCTGTATCCCCTGACGGAATAGAACTGCCACCCCTCCTGAGCCCCTAGATGTACTCTACCTAGTAGTAGCCCGGTATGCAGATACCCACTCAAATCCTGTAATGCGTGGAAGCCCTCTCTCTGGGCTCTTATGTGTCTCTGTGAGGCATATAACATCATGGTCGGGTAAAATCTCCTCAAGTCTGTCCAGTCGTGACCATAGGGAGTCGTTGCAGTTCCAAACTGCCACACATATCGGGGTCTCCTGTACAGTCCTCTGCCCCATCTCATAGGCCATGCCCCCCTATTTGGTGGGGCGTCCATCTATAAAAATCCGACCATCTCGATAGAAGACCTTACGGCCTTCTCTATGTGCTTGGAGTATCTGTGGCATGCATGCTCGTCTGTGTGCAATCTGCATCTGAGTCAGGTCCTCATCCATGAAGATGGGAGCCCCAGTCATCCCTCGGAGCGAGATCCGCTTCCGAAAGAAAGCGGCTTTGTCCTCCAGTGTTCTCATATGTAATATCGGAGCTTTGACCCTGGTAGTATCTCGTCCTGCACGCCATGCCTGAGTAAAGGGCATGCTCGTGTACCCTAGTCGGGTGCATAGCCCACGTGTGTCCTCCTCTGGAGAGGCCCCTTTGGGGAGCCCGGTAATACGCACGTTCAATCTACGCGCGTTCCTAATCCTCTCCTCCTCTAAGGTCTCCTGAACCCGAACTACCTCCTCCTTTTTATTTTCTTCCTGGACCTCCTTCTTAATGTTCTTCTTCACTACCTCAATCCACCCCTCCTTATTCCCTTCTAATTCTTCCTTCATGTTTGCTTTGATTTTTTCCTCCCATCCCTCTCTCGAAGCCTCAATTTCGGTTTTAATGCATATCTGGAGGTCCTCTCGGCATTCCTTCATGATAGCCTCTCGGAGGTCCGCTTTGAAATCCGTGTCCTCTCTTGCCTCCCGTAGATGTGACACTTCCGTTTGTAGCTTGTCCAGGTCGGTTTTGAAATCCCTCTTCTCTTCCGTGAGTGTCTTCACCTTCTCCTCCAGTCGCCAGATCCTCTCATGGAGCCGGCGGGTTTCTTGGTTCAAGGCATTATCCAAAGAGAGAGAGAGAGAGAGAGAGAGAGAGAGAGAGAGAGAGAGAGAGAGAGAGAGAGAGAGAGAGAGAGAGAGAGAGAGAGAGAGAGAGAGAGAGAGAGAGAGAGAGAGAGAGAGAGAGAGAGAGAGAGAGAGAGAGAGAGAGAGAGAGAGAGGCACACAATGAGTTTTTGGTGGATACTAAGATTACCTTATTCTTCACTATCTTCACTTACATATGACTATAGAGAGTGTACTAGTACAAGGGGTGACCCCTCAGCCTTTGGCCATTAGCCTTTACTCCAACAACCTCCCATTCAAAGGCCAATGCACCTTTAAGAGAGAATAAATAGTGAAGAAGCACTCTAGAGTGTGCAAAGTGCTTGGAAGGAAAAATCTTCGTGAGAAGATTTGCAAGGTTGTCATTTATGTGAATCTTGACAATATCAATTTTCTTATCCTTAAGCATCTCCATGATAAAGTGATGCTTCACCTCAATATTCTTGTGTTTGCATGAAAGGGGCATGAAAGACTAGATTCAATGATAACTAGATGGCACTCTAACTATCACTATGCAAAGTGGATACCTGTCTTACAATACCCAAATCTCCCACTAGATAAGTAAGCCATATAGCTTCCTTGCATGCTTGAGTAGTTGCAACATATTTAGCCTAAGTATTCGATAAGGCTATACATGGCTATAAGTGAGAGATCTATGAGATTGCATCTCTTGTGAATGTGAAGCCAAAACATATCATAGACTTCCTAGAGTGCATATTACAAGGACAAATGAACCCTTCCTTCCAAAGCAAATGCACATAGCTCTAGTTCCATTCAAGTATCTCATGATACTCTTTATAGCTTCCTAATGTTTCTTATGGACAAGGCTTGCCATGAACCTGAACCACTTTCACTACATATGTAATATTTGAATGCATAGCTACCATAATATATATCAAGCTACCAAGAACAGATGCATGATGTATCTTGGCTATTTCAGCCTTTTGCTCATCTGACATAGGGTTGTCCTATGAGCTCAAATTCAAATATGAATGTAATGGAACATTGATAGCTTTCCCCCTCTTCATATTGAATTTCTCAAATACCTTCCTAATGTACTCTCTTTGAGAGAATAAGAGAACCTTGTTATGTCTATCTCTCATAATTTGCATACCCAGAATATGATTTGCATTCTCCAAGTCCTTCATGTCAAGGGTTTCATATGTAACCTTTTCTTCAATGTATCCACATCCAATAGAGACTTCCCAGTAAAAGCATGTCATCTGCATAAAGAATCAAGATCATCAAGTTAGCGTCCCTAGCCTTTAGTGTATAGACAATAATTTGTCTTACTCTTTGTATAGCCTTGAGATCTCATGAAAGCATAAGACTTATGATAACATTCACCAAAAGCTTACTTTAATCCATATAAGATCTTATTGAGCTTACATACCAATAGTTTGCTTCCTTGCACAAAAAAGTCCCCTAGCTCCTATATATAGGCATGCAAATCTCCATGCAAGAAATCTATATTAACATCCACTTGGACAAGCTCTTTGTCCTCTTTGGCAACAATCGGTGCAACCATTATAAAAATAGTGGTCATCTTGATTACTAGATGGGGAGATTTTCAACTTAAAAACCCATTTGTATGGTAATCCATGCTTGCCCTTAGGCAAAGAACTAATTCCCAAGTGGCTTTCTTAACCAAAGAGTTTGCCTTTGATTGTATAGCTTCTTCCACTTATGACTATCATTCCTATTCATAGGATTATCATAACATGAAGGCTCTTTGCAATCTGTAACCATGACATGATCAAGAGATGGAACGTATCTCTATGGTGGTTTACAGAAAATTGTGGATCATCTCAATACTTGCTCAATGTGAGCATCTCGCTATCCCACTTGTCTATCCTATTGTTTGTGAGGCTAGCCACCTGGCTATGGCACTCCCACCTCAACATTTCCTAACTATCCTAGCCTTGTATCATGCAACACAAGTCATATATACACTGCTCATATGGTGGCTATCCATCCTCTTGGAATACCACCCTATGTATCTCAATTGTATTTATGGAATATTTATGCATCTTCTCCTCATTGAAGATTATATGATGGCTCCACTTTATCTTTTTATCCTCTAGATCCCATAAGTGGTATCCCATCTCTCTCCAGTCTCCATATCCAAGAAAAGTTCATTTCATTGACTTAGGATCAAGCTTAATTTGGTTGCTTAATCTGGTTGTCCTTCAAAAAATGCAAATAAGCATTATAGTCAAACACATGTAATTGGTCATAAGAGGGTTTCTTGCCACACAACACCTCTTTAAGTATTTCAATGGTAAAATGCATAAGTAAGACTTGCATTTGATAGCATATCCAAACCCTTTCCTATATGGTGCTATTCATCTTGTCAACTGCCCATTTTGGGCTGTGGGTTTTTAGGAGTGCTCAACTCCCTCTCGATACCATGCATTTTCAAAAACGTTCTAGAAGACATAAGAAGAATACTCTCCACCATTATCAATCCTTAAGAATTAGAGCTTTTTGTTTCTATATAAATCAATATAAATTATTGGAATGCAACAAATGTATCACTCTTTTTTCAAATAGGATAAGCCCATACTTTTCTTGAATCATATGAAAGAATGTGACACAAAGTAACATGCTCCTCCCAATAAATGTAGGCATAGTCCCACACACATCACTATGTGCTAAATAATTCCAATGGTTCTAATTTTTATACCAAGGCTCTTCCTATGTGACACTAGTTTGTTTCCCATACATGGAGTGCTCACATATCTCAAAATTTAGAAAAAATTAATGAAGAAAGATATTAAAAATGAGGAAAACCTTTCATCATAGACACTAACATGTGACCCAAACAATGATGCCGATGCAATATGGATAGATGTTCAATTACAACTACAATGTGATTCTTCACACTAGACACGTGTAAAGAATGCAAAGTCTATACGATGGCCCTCTAGCAACAACAAACAACCCTTTGCACATATTCCAAGAGTTACTAGGAAAGACAACCCAACAACCATGGTCATCTAATTGTCTACTACTAATTAAGATTTTTTAAAAATCAGATAGCACAAAAGAGGAACCATTGATAAGTGATAAATGTGTGTCTCCTAGTACAACAAGGCTACATGCAAAGTCATTGTGCCTAAATGAACATGTCCTTTTCTACCTACATCATAAGTAGCAAACCACTCCCTAGGAGGAGTAACATGAAAGAATAACCCTAAATCAAGGATCCTACTACATACTATCATGTAGTAATAAGGAATGCATCACAAAGGGTAGAGACACAAAATATATCAATGTCATCACTATTATTGTAGATAGTGGCTAGTTCCTCAATCCTTTCCTTCGATTTTTCCTCCTTTTTGCCATCTTCCTCACTCTTTTTCTTACCTTCCTTCTATTCCCTCTTTCAGGAGATTTTCCCCTTGCATTTGATCGCCCTTTCACCATAAGTGCATTGGAGCTCTTAGTACTTGCATTGTTCTTTTTATTGACATAATTTATAAGCACATTCAAAGTAGTCAATCCCTCAACAAGTGTGTTGAATTGCTAATTGTAGTCCTAAAAGTATCCCAACTTTTAGAAAACGTCACTAGCAAAAACATTGCTTTGACTAAATGCTCAAAGGAAAATTTTGTTGGGGATAAAGGTGCCTCTGCCTAGCCACCCGTGTATTACTACACTGACAGTACCCGCCATTGCACACTGCAGGTGGCGGATGCCCGTCACCGTCACTTTATTCTTTATTCTTTTAGTGACAGTTTGAATAAAGGAAGGCCTGGTCACACATTGTGACTGTTGGAGTTTCCATTTGTCTCTCTCTCTCTTCTTGCTCTTGCTCTGGGCCATAGCTCACTTCCAAGCAAGCTTCAATCCTTCCCACCTTTCAATTGGTATTAGAGCGAGGCTTCTCGACTTCCCGAGCTTAGTTCGTGGCATTCTTAGCTTCCATTCAAATACCTACAACATTGGGTCTCCTTCCCGGCAGCCATGGCTTCTTCCCCCTGAGGTAAGATTTCATCTCCTGCCTCTCCCCAGCCCTCATAGGCTCCTTGCAGGTGTTCCTTGGATTCATTGGGCACCTTGTATGCCCCCATTTCCCCCTTTGTCCTTAGCATAACTAGCAGGCCCCACAGTCATCTCACGTTTTTTTTTTTGCGCATGTTTCAAAAATCTGGCTAAAATCCCATTTTTTCTCATATCTCGGGCATCCAGAACTCGATTTAGGCAAGGTAAGAGTCTAACTTGGGGTTTTGGCATGTTTCGAATGTGATGGCGATGCCAGATCTACCAAATTCTGATCACAACATTTTCTACAACATATATGAGTTGATTTACAGTAAAAAAAAATCATGCTCTTAGTTTATATGATGCTCCTGAGGCTTGGTGCTTGATACCCAAATACTTTGGGAATGTTTGCCCAATGTTTTGAGATGATTTGGGACTTGGTTTGAGCTTCCATAGCTCGATTTATGTAGGGACTTACTGCTGTGCATTGTTTGGGCAGCAAGGTTTTATCAAGGAGGGCTTATACATAATGCTCTTTGTTGACATTCGGGTGTCCTATTGGATGTATTGATGCTTGGTCATCATGGTTTATGCCTGGATATGCTATTTGAGAGCTATTGAGCCTTGATTTGGATGTGGACACTTTGTTGTTGGTTGGGATTTATGCTACCTTGGTTGACATGTTATTTTACCTCCAGTTTGGTTATGCCTATTGGTTTCGGGCTATGTCTTTGGGATATGTAATGAAGTATTGACCTTCGGGGTACGACATTAAGCTTGTCTTTGGTTTTGGATCTTCATTTAAGCTTGAGATCGGCTTTGGAATGCATTTGATGCTCCGTCTTGGATGTACATATGGCATGTATGTTACCTATGTCTGACCGATCTTGACATGCTTGGCCTATGCCACTACTACATACTACTTATATTGTTTGGAGCCGATTGCTACTAGTGCCTTGTCTTGGCTTGCATCTGGCTTTCAAGAACTTACTTGGGATATTTCTTGGCTTGCTAGAGTTGTACAGTTGATGTCTATGAATGCTCTAATTGGAGGCTACAGAGCCTATATGCTCATGATGTCTAGTCTTGGATCTTTCATCTCACTGGTGCTCTCATATGCCCTTCTTGAGCTTCTTGGCTTGATCCATATGGATTTTGTGCTAGTGGGAGCATCATTGGATGTTTGATTTGCTATTGAGCTTTGAGTCTTCTGAGACTGGGATCTTCTTCACTTGGATGTTGTATGGTTGATATGCTGTGGTCCGCATACATGTACTTGGGCTGATTTGGGCTTCGCACTCCTTGAGCATACACCTCTTTGTGTTAGGTCTTGCCAATGTTGTGTATCATTTTCCCTATTACATAGGGGGTGTGTTGGCTTACTGACAGATTCGTTTGACATGCTTGGGTGTTTGCTCGATGTCCGTATGATTGTCATATGCTGATTTATGCCCGCTTGATGCTGGTTATGCTTTGACAATCAGTGGTGGACTTGGTGCATTGATTTTGCCTACAGTTTACTCTCATTGTACCTGGCTATTTTTTATTACAACAAGGAGTTATGTATGGATTGATGTGGAATTTTCATGCTAAATCATCCTAATTTTATGTACTTTTGATGGTACTTGGTGGGCAGCATCATTAGCTATCAGTTCATGTTCATTTTGCCTTGGTTTTGGTGGTATTTTTGGTTGTTTACAATAGAAAATAGCAAGCAGTTTTGAACTGTCTACACTGTTTTGGACTGCATTATGGATTCCTCTTCCACTGATAGTGCTATCTTCAACATCACTAAGCTTGATTGTATGAATTATGCCTTATTGGAAGAGCCAAGTTTGGTAGGTATTGGTGCAAAAATCGTAGATAAAGCCACTAAGGATACATGGCAAGCAGCCTGAACTATGACTGAAGACGTATGGGATGAGCTTGATGAGTTATGCAAGTCCACCCTCATCTTGTCTCTCACTGAACAAGTGCATTACAATGTGGTTGAGAAAGCACAAAGTGCTTGGCAGCTTTGGGATAAAATTAAGAATCTCTATGACAAGAAAAGTCCAGCAAGTTAGATGTATTGGCTAAAGCAGCTTATGGACTGGCGCATGAAGGAGAATATGACAATGTCTGCTCATTTGAGCCAGTTCCATGCTATTCTCAAAAACTTGACTTCACAGGGTATTACCTTTAATGATGAGGTTACTTCATTGTTTTTGCTTCAGACTCTAAGTGAGTCATGGGATGTACTCCGCACTGCCTTATGTGCTCCTACTACTATTTTGAACTTGCTTGATGTAGAGAGTGCTGTTCTGCAGGAAGAGATCAGCCGTAAGAAGTTGGATGCCTCTCGTGTGTCGCATGCTTTGATTGTTAGAGACATAGATGGTAATGGAAAGAATGACCGTGGGAATGGTCGTGGCAGAGACTCACAGAAGTCTAGGTCTAAGTCATGTGGTAAGTCGCGCAACAAGTCTCGTGGGAGAAATGCTAATGTGACATGTCATCGTTGCGGCATAAAGGGCCCTATACTCCCACAGTGTCACGAGTTGCGCAATGAGAAGTGCAAAGAGAAGGGGAAAGACAAAGTACATGAAAAATCCTTTGATCGCAGCATTATGCCTGCAAAATCCAGTGTGAAAATCGAGGAGATAAATGTCATGCAGACTGATGACTCCAATGAGCAGTACATACTTGCAGCCAGTTCTTGTGATGCTACATCATTGACCGATGTTCACTCTATGTATGTGTAGTGCTGGCTTTTGGATTCTTGTGCTTCATTTCATGTTACACCATGCCGTGAGTGGTTCCACTCCTACTACACTGTCTCTGGTTCAGTTCATTGGGGTGATGACAGGTCACTTGCTATTGTTGGCATTGGGGATGTACGACTGCAGTTCTCTACTGGTAGTACTTTTTTGTTACAGGATGTACGTCATGTACCTGCACTTACACGCAGTCTTATGTCTGCAAGGCAGCTTTATGATGCTGGGTTTCATGTTTCATTTTAGAATTTTCCCTGGAAGATCACTCGTGGCAAACTTGTGCTTGCTAGAGGTGCCAAAGCTGGCAGCTTCTATCCTCTTGTAGTTGATGGGTCCTTTGTTGACCATGTTTTGTCAGTGGGTTCCATCCCACATACATCTCTTTGGCATGCCCGTTTGGGCCATATGTCCTTGGAGGGAATGAAAATGCTTTCTGGTTTGCAGTACTTACTGCCCCTTGACTATGCATGTTTTGATTCATGTGAGCATTGTCTTTATGGCAGACATACTAGGGATACACATAAGAAGTCTGGTAGGACACGCATGAATGAGCCCCTGGCATTGGTACATTCAGATGTCTATGGGCCCATGCCCTGTCAGTCTATGGGTGGTGCAAAGTATTTTGTGATGTTCATTGATGATTTTTCGCATAAAGTCAGGGCTTATCCCATTAATCTTAAGTCCAATGTCATGGCTGTATTTCAAAGATGGCTTGCATTTGTTGAAAACCAGACTGGGCATAGGCTGAAATGCCTTAGGACTGACAATGGGGGAGAATATGTGTCACGTGCTTTTGAGAAACTATGTGACGAGAGGGGTATTAAGCGTCAATTGATTGCCCCTTATACTCCACCCCAGAATGGTTTGGCTGAGCGGATGAATAGAACCTTCCAGGAGCATGTACGCAGTATGCTTAGCCATGCAGGCTTACCACAGAGCTTTTGGGTTGAGGCAATCAGTACAGCTGTGCATGTCATAAATAGATCACCTTTTAGTGGTTTGGATTTCCAGGTTGCAGAGGAGGTATGGATTGGGAAACCTCCTTCTTATGCACATCTATGTGTCTTTGGACGTGAGGCATTCTGCCATGTTCCCAAAGACAAGCGTACTAAGTTGGATCTTAAGAGTGTCAAATGCATTTTCCTTGGCTATGGGGCTACAGGTGAGATGGGTTACCACCTCTGGGATATGCAAGCATGGAAATTCATCCGCAGCCATGATGTAGTCTTCCATGAAGACAAGATGCATAGGCAGCCTGAGAAGGTGGTAGAGATACACAGGGTTATATTCCAGGAGGAGCTACGTGCTCCTGCACAGCCAGTTGGATAGTTTGCAGTAGCAGTTGATACACATGGCCAAGGTGTTGGACCGACCGCAGAGCCTGCCGTGAGATGGTCTACTAGAGATAGACATCCACCTGATAGATTTGAGCCCCCGATGCATTATGTCTTGGTTACAGATGTAGGAGAATCTCTCACCTATGATGAGGCTATACGGAGGGGTGACAGCTACTCCTGGGAGAGGGCTATGCAGTCTGAGATAGACTCCCTACACAAGAATATGACTTGGGATTTGGTTGCACTGCCTCAGGGCAAGAAGGCTTTGCTATGCAAATGGGTGTACAAGCTGAAAAGTACCCCTGGAAACCCCAAGTCGGCTTACAAGGCAAGATTTGTCGCTAAGGGTTTTAAACATGAGCGTGGAGTTGACTTTGATGAAGTCTTTTCTCCTGTGGTTAAGATGACCACCCTATGCTTGGTTTTGGCCTTAGTCACGCAACTTGACTTGGACTTGTACCAGATGGATGTCAAGTCTGCATTCTTGCATGGGGATTTGCATGATGAGATATACATGGAGCATCCTAAGGGCTTTGCAGAACCTAGCAGGATGCACTTAGTGTGCAAGTTGAAGAAAAGCCTTTATGGCTTGAAGCAGGCACCTAGGGAGTGGTAACATAAGTTTGATGCCTTTATGCAGTCACAGGACTACAACAGAAGTGCTATGGATCTATGTCTTTACACGAAGAAAGCCCGTGATAGCTCATTGCTTATTTTGGTACTTTATGTGGATGATATGCTAATAGTAGGAAAAGCTCATGATGAGTTGGATGCTCTTAAATTCAATTGAAGAAGAGCTTTGAGATGAAGGATTTGGGACATGCCTCTCAGAATTCTTGGTATGTGCATTAAGTGCGACAGGCATTAGGGACTACTCTACCTTTCATAGAGGGAGTGCATTCATAAAGTCCTTGAGCATTTCCGCATGCAGGACGTAAAGCCTATTGGTTATCCATTACCTTCTTATGTGAAGGTTTCACAGGCCGATTGTCCACAGACAGATGAGCAGAGGGCCGAGATGGTCAAGATCCCTTATGCATTATCCGTGGACAATTTTGATGTATGTACTGATAGCCACTCGTCCAAATATTGCCTTTGTGGTTGGTGTTGTGGCATGCTATATGACTACACCTGGCAAAAAGCATTGGGATGCCGTAAAGGGTATCATGAGATACCTGAAGGGCACAAAAGATATGTGTATTTGCTATGGCAGCCAAGATATAGGACTTGTGGGCGACATAGACTCTGATTATGCAGGACATGCAGATAGTAGGAAGTGCACTTCCGGCTATGTCTTTACCTATGCTAGAGGTGCTGTTTCTTGGATGTCCAGGGTTCAGAAGTGTACGACTCTCTCTACCACTGAGGCTGAGTATGTTGCAGCCACTGAGGCTTGCAAGGAGGCCATATGGTTGGGTCATTTGGTTCATGACCTTGGGATTGATACTATACCTATGCTACATTTGGATTCTATAAGTGCTATTTAGCTAGCTAAGAATCCAGTCTTCCATGTGAAGACGAAATACATTGAGGTGAGGTATCACTTCATACGTGGGGTCATGGAGGACAAGTCTATTGACCTTGTCAAGATCTCCACTGACGAAAATCCTGCAGATCTGCTCACAAAAAGCCTCACTATTGAGCACTTTGCCTTCCTCATGAGATTGATGGGCGTTGGATGAGATGACGTTTTTCCTTATCCTGTTGTACATGTGTACATTGTACTGTTTTTCCTTTTTCTTTTCACTCCTCATTGGGGTAGATTCACCTTTAAGTGGGACGTTGTTGGGGGTAAAGGTGCCTCTGCCTAGCCACCCATGTATTACTACACTGACAGTATCCACCATTGCACACTGCAGGTCGCGGGCGCTTGTCACTGTCACTCTATTCTTTATTCTTTTAGTGATAGTTTGAATAAAGGAAGGCTCGATCACACATTGTGACTATTGGAGTTTCCATTTGTGTCTCTCTCTTCTTGCTCTTGCTCTCCGCCATAGCTCACTTCCAAGCAAGCTTCAATCCTTTTCACCTTTCAAATTTTTTGAGCACACAATTGCCTAAATATAGTCTTACACTAATTCAAACGGTTGGACATGGATGCCCCTTTTTCCATAGAAAGATCAATGAGTTCCTTTAATGAATAAACATTGATGTATCATTTTACTTCTCATAGAGGTTGCATAGCTTTTATCAAACTCCATATGCACCACTATCAATATCCTTTACATAAATATAAATTGATTTTATAGGAGTCAACATAATGGTAGAGTGTGCAAGCTCATCCATCTCATCTCGAGCATCCTTGTCCATCACTTAAAGCATTACACCTTCACATTTGATAGGTTAATCTACTTCTTTTGCATCAATACATTATTTATTTGATAGGCTTAACCTACTTTTTGCATCAATACATTATGTATTTGTTCCTTTCAATATGAGAAGTTTGCACCATCCAACTTCTTAATATTCAACAACAAATCTTTTGAAGCAAATAGTCAAGATATAACTACTACAATATGTGTAAACCAATAAGCAACCAATGTACTATCATCTCTTCACAATAAAAAAGACAAGGATGATTGCAATCCAAGTGCCATTGCAATGGTCAAACAATGGGAAATGCAAAGCCAAAATAGCCCAATTTTGAAGCCAAAATTATGTCTAGATACTCAATATGTTTTACGTTTTGGTAGCTTTTTGGCAATTTTCCAGACACAAAACATCCCCTAAAATGTTGCCTAAAAATATTCATATTTTCCAAAGTAAGAAGTTTTCTTCCTACGATATGTATAGTAAATAGTCGAACTAGCTTTCAAAAATAACTAATTCAGGTTTTTAGAGTGTGAAAAAAGTTCTTGTGAGTGGCTCACAAAATAACTAATTCTAATGGTTGCAATGTGAGTATAGCTATTTACCAAGTGGTTCAAATTGAACTAGTTCTAATGCATCCAAAGTATGAAACCAACCTAAAAAATTATCCAACTACAAGTTTGCAATGCAAAAGGAAATAAGAAATAACAAGGTTGCCAATCACATGTGTGAATACAATTTTGATTAAAGTAATTTGATTCAAAAACTTGTTCAAATCAATCAAGTGTGAATGAGTCTATATTTTGGAGTAAGGGTTAGTTTTGATTTAATGCTTTACAAAGCCTACTATAGCCAAGTAGGCCATTGCCCTCCCTTAAAATAATGCACATGATCCGAGATAAGAGCACGTGTTTCTTGTAGTTGACCTACTCCACAATGTGCTCAATTACTGACCGATCCAATTAGGAGTACTATAGTCTCTCCAATAACAAAAATAAAATCTCTCTTCTCTCCATATGTTAAATTCAAGCAGGCCCTGAGCTTGAGTAATAAGCAATGCCTTACTTTTGAGAAATAAGCTAACGCCCTATGCTTGGGCAACAAGCCTTGTGCTCACATACATCAATACATGAACCAAATCTCATCATGAATAATCCAAAGACTAATAGAACTTTCTTATTTCCACCACTATTGTTTGTCTATGCACTTCAAAGTTGGGCTATGTTAACCAAAGCATTAAATTGGAGAGCTCAATACTAAGATTTGTACCTCTTTCAAATCTAAACAACAAGCAGAAATGTCTAGTAAAGCTGGACTCCTCACACTCCTTGTTCCAATAATGAATTCCCATGGATGTAGCTTTGATACCACTTGATAGGAATTGATAATGGAATGTAGAGTTAATGGAATATGAGAGAGAGAGAGAGAGAGAGAGAGAGAGAGAGAGAGAGAGAGAGAGAGAGAGAGAGAGAGAGAGAGAGAGAGAGAGAGAGAGAGAGAGAGAGAGAGAGAGAGAGAGAGAGAGAGAGAGAGAGAGAGAGAGAGAGAGAGAGAGAGAGAGAGAGAGAGAGAGAGAGAGAGAGAGAGAGAGAGAGAGAGAGAGAGAGAGAGAGAGAGAGAGAGAGAGAGAGAGAGAGAGAGAGAGAGAGCAAAGCACACAATAAGTTTTTGGTGAGTACTAAGATTATCCTTATTCTTCACTATCTTCACTTGTATATGACCGTATACAATATACTAGTACAAGGGGTGCCTGCCCAACATTTTGTCATTAGACCTTGACACGTTTGTCTTTATCCAAGGGCTTCTATGCTGCATCAATTCCATTGATCTCCATTGCACTGTACTAGATGATAATGATGCTATTCAAAATAACCCAATCTTGACTTCTCCTTCTCCAAGTAAATGCATGTGATTGGCTTAAGGTATATCATATCATGCTTTCCAATTCCAACAATGTTATCTTTAAACCAAGAGCACTAGCTGGCAACTTGGATTGTTTGATTAAGGAAGTTGAACATAGTCTCAATTAGTGAATTTATTTAGCCAAATGGATAATTAGAATACTTTTGTCCATACTAATATTGTGTTCTATGGAGAAAACTCGAAGCCTAGAAGAACACTGATGTGACTACTCCATCCTAATAGATAGAATAAAAAGAATGGCCTTATTGCCAATAGAGTTCTCAGATGTTGATGAAGAATTTATTCATTCTAGCTAAGAAATAGCCAAATGGGTGAAAGGGCTAGATCAAGGCTCATATATTGACTCATTCATCCCACCACAATTTATAGAAATCTATGTTGAAGCATATGGACACCAATCTTGGTCATATAGTGCCTTCACTATAACTATCCCTATGCTAAGAAAAATGTAGTCATTGTTACTTAGGAAGGAGGATATTTCTAATGAAAAAAAAGGGTTCTCTACTCTAGCACATGATGTAACAATCATCCCTCATGCAAAAAACCATCCTAAATGGCCCTCTTAGTATGCACTTATTTGAGCCAAATGTGCATCTCTCCATATGGTTGATGGAGATTCATGGAGAGTGGAGAATGCACAGAGAGAGAGAGAGAGAGAGAGAGAGAGAGAGAGAGAGAGAGAGAGAGAGAGAGAGAGAGAGAGAGAGAGAGAGAGAGAGAGAGAGAGAGAGAGAGAGAGAGAGAAGGGGGAAGAGAGAGACAGAGAGTATGTGTGTGTGTGTGTGAAGGTAGTGGTGGCAATCATGGAGGTGGTAGGGATAATGGTACTGGTGGTGGAGGTGGCAATAGTATTGGTGACAACCGTAGAGATGGTGGTAGTGGTGGTGGTGGCAGCAGTGGTGGCAACGGCGGTGGCAGTGGTGGTGGAGGAAGTTGTTGTGGTAGTGGTGGTGGTGGTCAAGAAAATCAAGGGGTGGAATAAGTGGACTATGTGGAACAAGAAATGGAGGTTGCCTAGAGAAGCTCGCTCAAAAAGCTTGCTCCTCCCGTGCACTCATAAAGATAACCCTATGTATCTCGACTATCTGCTCAAGTTGTCTATGCATCTTTTTCTCATGGAAAACTCCATCATAGCAATGGATGACTTTTCAAGCCTATGGATACCATAGGTGATAGCCCATCTCACCTGCATCCCCATAACCAAGAAAGATGTATTTCATAGACTTAAGATCCAACTTTTTGCAGTTATTCTTGGGTACATAGCTGAAAGCCTCACAACCAAAGACATGTAAATGATCATACGAGGGAGGTTTTCTAGACCACACCTCCTCTACAACCTGAAAGTGAATAGAACTACAAGGAGATCAACTGATCAAGTGTATGGCAATAGTCACTACCTCAGCCCAAAATTGATGTGGTAAGCCTACTTGGCTAAGCGTACTACAAATCCTTTTTTGTATTGTCCTATTCATGCGCTTAGCCATATCATTCTGGGGTGGGGTGTATGGGGTGGTCAACTAATGCTTAATACCCCTTTCATCACAAAACTACTCAAAGTATTTAGTGACATACTCACCCCCATTATCTGAATGTAGGCATTTCAGCCTATAACTAGACTGGTTCTCAACCAATGCAAGCCAATGGTAAAAGGTAGCCAAAACATCAGATTTCTGCTTTATGGGATATGCCCAAACCTTATATGAGTAATCATTAATGAATGTGACAAAGTTCTTCGCATCTTCTAACGACTGACAGGGTATAGGTCCACAAACATCAAAATGAACAAGAGCTAAAGGCTCACCCATGCGTAGGGTGCCATACTTCTTATGTGTACTACATGTCTGCTTGCCATACAAACAATGATCACATGACTCAAAACACTTATAGTCAAGGGGCGAAAGATACTTTAAACAAGTAAGTATTTTCATTCTCTTTAAGGACATGTATCCAAGGTAGTGATGCCAAAGAGCTACATGTGGAATTGCAACCACATACAAAACGTGATCTATGGATCTAGATACAACCAAGGGACATAAACTACCAAACTTGGCACCACATGCTAGAACAAGATTCCCATGGGCGATCTTCCAAGAAGAATCCCTAAAGGAAATAAAGTAACCATCATAATCCAGTGTGCCAGCTAAGATAAGACTCTTCGTGAGAGCTGGTATATGTCAAACATTATGTAAAGTAAGCATACTACCTGAACCAAACTATAGTCGAGTATCACCAATACCAAGCCATTCCCCAAACGGATATATCTAGTATCTAGTCATACTGTGATAGGAGTGGAACCACTCTCTATGAGGGGTCACATGAAAGGAAGCCCCTGAATCCATCAACCAACACTGAGTAAAACCAAGCAAAGCATCAGACAACTGTGACTCTCATCCAAAAAAGAAGCTACAAGTATGTAATCATCATTAGAGTCAGGTTGTTGCACTACATTGATCTCTTCGATCTTAACACTGGACTTAGTAGGGACAATATTGTGATCATCAGACTTGTCATGTGCTTTCCCTTTGCCCTTTTCCTTGTGCTTGTCATTATGCATTTTATGGCACTATGACATAATATGTCGTACTTTTCCACAATAATGGCATGTCAAATCAGACTTACATCCGTGAGACTTACATAGGACTTAGAATGAGACATTTGTGAGTCTCTACCATGGCAGTCATTCCCCCTCTTGCCATCATGGTAATCCCAAACAATCAAAGCATGAGAAGTATGAGAAGCACCCTCTACATCAAATAATTTCAGCCCATTCTCAAGCAACTCCCAAGACTCAGGCAGTGTGACCAACAAGAACAAAGGTGGAAGATTGTCCTTAAAGTCAAACCTTGCAATGACAGCTGGCCAATGATAGCATGAAACTCACTCAAATGATGAGAAACACTGGTACCTTCCTTCATATGAAGGTCATTAAGTTGCTTTAGCCAATACATTTGAGAAGCATGGCTCTCCTTATCAAAGAGGTTACAGATTTTCTCCCAAAGATCCGATGCAAACTGCCCATCTATGCCAACATTATAATAAACTTGCTTGTTGAGGGACATGATAATCGTGGACTTACAAAACTCATCTAAGTCATCCCATACATCTTGATCGTGACCTTCAAGCTTAATGATTTTACATTTGATCGGCCTAATTTGAGATTTCTACATCAAAACTTTCCAAATTTGGGTCTTTCCATAGCCATAATTGCTGCCATCCAACTTTTCAATGTTGAAGATGGCACTGTCATTTGAATGACTAGCCATACTATAAGAAAAAAGAAGCATAATACATACCAAACATGATGTTGTAATACCTACAAATAGTCCCAAAACCACTACCAAAATAAGCTAAAAAGAAGAGATACGAACCAAATAATGAGCTATCCACAAACTATGACCAAAATAACATAAAATGGAGGAGACTTCTCTCATAAATAGTACAATAGTTTGCAATTACAACATGCTGAAAATGAGATACATCATACTCAAGCTCACCGCAAATAAAATCCAAATCTCAATATAACATCCAAGTGTTAACTAAGTGGCTTGCATTGGAACAAAAGTCAGATGGAAAATGAGCAAATAAAGCTCAAATCCTCATGTGAGTGGCATCCAAGCATCCAAGGTACATCAAGTGCATAGCCGGGATCATAAGTCCCATAAAAGCTTCATGGTCATAGACCTCTAAAGCATCCAATGAAGTAACTGACAACAAATGTCAAATGTTGTAAGCTCAAATCAAAGCTCAAATGCATTCAATTGCATAACCAAGCATAGAGCTTCAATGTCACGCACCAATAGATCCGATAGAGTGCCCGAATAGCATGAAATAGCATTAGGCATAGACCATCCCTATTAAAAGCTTGTTGTCCACCATATGTACAGTAGTAAAATGATAGTCAAGACTGAGCAAAAGTGAGCTCAATCGAAGCCCAAAAGCATTCCAAGAGCATGGCCAAGCATGTGGCATCAACCATAGACATCAATGTATCATCCCAAGTAGTCCGGAAACATCAACAAGCAATAGGCATATGCTTTCACTAATGAAATAAACTTTAGCTTTCCTACTTATTACAACAATAAAAATGATAGTAAAACTGACCCAGATATGGCTCAAATCAGTCCAAAAGCATTCCAATACATTGGCCAAACATTCCCCAAGTGTCCAACATCAAATGAGCATCTTGGGAGCATCACATAAGCCAAGAGCATGACATTTCATAGACAAATAGCATTTGGCCCTATTATGACAGCAGTGATGTCTATGAGAAAAATTGAGCTAAAAGAGTGCTCAAATCAATCCAATAGCATTTCAAACCAATGACACATGATCCAAGTATGTGGCAATAAAACATAGGTATACGGGCATCCCGAGAAGTATATACGAGCTCCAAACATTGAATATATGGCTATTCCTATTTTATGATAGTATGTTGTCCTGTTTCCATAGTTAATAACTGAAGATCAAAGACTCAAAACCAATGCTCAATGTTAAAGATGATCAATGTTGATAGGATTGGTAAATAATGCCAAAGCTTTTGTCCAATGCTAGGGATTGGTTTAGCAAGCACAAGTACTTGAAAGTGGCCACAGCTGAAAAAACATATTTGTATTTCCAGCCTTGAATATTGAGCTGAATACTCCTTGAAATAAGCTCAATGTAGGCTCAAGATTGCCCAAAGATAGAGCCAATAGGTCTTGAGAAGTCCTAGAGCAATGAGAGCTCAATATGAACCTCAAGAGGTGGAGCTATGGATGCCAATAGTGAAACCCTACTATTATAGGTAACTTGAATGAGAGCTGAAGCAATGCCGAATTAAGCTCAAGCTCGTGAGAATGTGGCTTTGATACTAGTTGAAGGGAGAAGCCTAAGTCGAAGCACGAGCAAGCAGAAGCAAGAGAGGTGTGAGCTATGGTAGGTGGAGCAAGAGAGCAAGAGAGAGAGACTCAAGATGTGGGAACTCCAACAGTCACAATGTGTGATCGACCTTCCCTTTATTTAAATGTCACTAAAGGAATAAAGAATAAAGTGACCGTGATAGGTGCCTATTGCTTGTAGTGTGCAAGTAGTATGGGTACTATCAGTGTAGTAATACATGGGCAGCTAGGCACATGTGCCTTTACCCCAAACAGAAAACCCAAAGCCTAGAAGAATACGTGATGTGGCTACTCCATCCTAATAGATGGAATCTAAAGAAAGATCTTGATGCCATTATAGTTCTCAAATGTTGATGAACAATTTATTCATTCTAGCTAAGAAATACCCAAATTAGTGAAAGGGACAAATCAAGGTTTATACATTTACACATTCATCCCACCACATTTTTTTAAATCTATGTTGAAGTATATGGACGCCAACCTTGGTCCTATATTGTCTTCACTATATCTATCCCTATGCCAAGCAAAATGTCGTCATTATTACCTAGGAAGGATGATATTTCTACTGAAAAAAACGATTCTCTACTTTAGCACATGATGTAACAATCATCCCTCATGCAAACAACCATCTTAAATGGCCCTCTTAG